>NW_028327182.1:23502500-23682500 GCF_987537825.1 Furipterus horrens | reverse complement strand
AATCTTTTTTTGCCTAATGTAATTTAAATACTGAAATTCCTTTTGAATGTGTATGGTCTAAATCTGGAAATCACACTCTTGGGACACTGTTTTTCAAATACTGTAGTGACATAGATTACCCAGACTTACATAAAACATTTTTCTCTAAAATTTACTTAGCAGTTCCTTGGGCTGTCTAATGAACTAAAGGGATTCTCATTATTGTTAGGTGCACAGAAATGTAGGCTGCATGGCACACACTGTCGATTTGATACCCTCTATGATGACAGTCTATGGTTCACCAGTTTGGTTAAACAGCACATCAGAAGCAGTGATGGGTGATCAATCTCATTCCCCATAGCATTGCTCCCTTAAGAGTCATTATTGAAAATAATAGGAGGAAAGGCTATCAGAGGGAATCACTGGGTCTACAGTTTTGTTTTGTTTTTTTAATCTAAAAAAATAAGTGAATAAGAATCTCTAAGAAATGCATTTTTAAAACCTTGTTATAAAGGGCAGCAAAGGAATTGATAATATTTTGAAAATGGCAATTTTATTTTCATACTTACTAGTACACATTAGTGTCAATTACTAAATACTAGCATATTATTCTGGGAAATTTGGGTGAAGCTTCCATTTTATCACTATATTTGTTTTTAAGAATCAATTAAAAGAAGCATGTAAAGTATTAGAATTTAAATCTCATGTCCAATTTTCAATATTTATGAATTAAAAACTAAATTTTGACTAAC
Source organism: Furipterus horrens (assembly GCF_987537825.1). NCBI lineage: Eukaryota > Metazoa > Chordata > Mammalia > Chiroptera > Furipteridae > Furipterus > Furipterus horrens. The sequence goes on along the minus strand of NW_028327182.1, from coordinate 23,681,769 downwards.
AACTACTCTTAAAATGTAGAGCATGTACATTTTTGTTCTGCTGTTTTACACTTATAGAAAAATTAAAAGTATAACTAGAATAAAAAGCCGATCTAATATCTAAAGTTGTTTCTGAAGTGTTTTAATTGAACCAAATATAATTCTAATCTTTCTCTTAGAATTATGCAGATTAAGAATGTCTTAAGCATACCAACTGAGGTAGAGTAATTAAAACTAATTTTATTCTTTGGTGAATTTCCCTTGTAGGAAATTGATTATATTGCAAGACAAAGAAAAATTGGTGCGGAATGTTGTAATTCAGAAAAATAAAATGTAATTTGTTTAAGGTGATGATTTTTAAGTTTTGGAATAACAAGTTGAAACAAAGAATTTGACCTGTTCCAGTCTTACGAATTAATATAGATTACTTCCCATATAATATTAATTACTATTGATATTTCCAATATAATATGAATTTGTATGGGTTATTTCCAATATAATATTAATTACTAAGGATTATTCCCCATATAATTTTGCTTCAAATTTTCTATATGTTTCTTTTATTTTCAGAAACCAAAATTTCTGGACATTATAGTGGAAAAAACTCTATTGATAGATAAAACATATGATTTTAAGAATTATTTTATTTTTTTCCTATCGTTTTCTTCATTTCTATATCAGGTTAGCTAATCCCAAAAGCAAGCTATAGCAAGCCTTTACCAAACTGTGTTCAATAGTTAGAAAATGTGAGTGTCTCAAACTAAAACAACTCACAAAGATGACTCTAGGATTAGATTAATTCAACAGCTAGATGATATCATCCTTTCACATTACTAATCTACCAACCTCAGCAAGTCAACTTGACCTTTTTATTTTCACAAGATGGCTGCAGAAATTCCAGCTATCACATTCAGACAGAATAGTACCGTAGAAAAAGAGAAACCTTTTCAAAATTTCTCCCGGATCTTCCCCCATGTCGCTTTGACCAGAATTGTGTAATATGTCCATCTCTAAACCAGTTTCAGACAAAGATAATACAAATATCATGAGACCAGCTCCAGCTAGGAGTACATGAGACTGACCCTTCTGAATACGTTGACTCTATGGAGACAGATAGATTCGTGAACTAACTAAAGCTACTTTACAACAGAGAAAAAGGTAAAGGAGTAAATAATTGTTGTGTAGGCAAAGAACAGACATATGGGTTAAGAGAATAGATTGGATTTAAACAGCTTAGATTAATATTTTAGTGTTATGATTTATAAGCTATTTGGCCATGGAAATATTCTTAGCCTCTATGAGCTTAAGTTTTCTTACCTGTAAAATAGAATCTACACTAGCAACTATTTCCTAGAGTAATTCTAAGGTTGCAATGTGCTAAAATTTGTAAAGTTCTAAGAATAGCGCCTGGCATGTATAAGAGGATCTATATCTATTATTATCAAATATAATTTTGAAAATTCATTAAAAGGCCTTCTAGTATCTGATCCAGCAAGTAATGAGCTTGGAGTCATCACTCAGTCCTAACAACAACAAAAAAGCTGTTCAAAGCTGAAAAATCAACAACAGCTCTTCTGAGATCCACCAGAAAAATGATGCCATAGGGAAGAGGGCTGTCCCCAAAATGGGAGTGATCAAGGGCCAGATACGGAGAATCATAACTTACCAGATCATAAAAGTCCAGAAGCAGAAAACTCTGTGGGAACTAGTGCTAGGTAGGAAAACCTGAGCTGTAATGGGTGAATTGCTGATGGCTCAGTGGAGATAAGTCTAAGTTAAAACCTTCAGGGGAACCCAATCAAATCCCCACATTTTTGTGAGTTTTACCTTCAAGATTTCAACCAGATTCTCACTGTGAATGTCAACATGAAGTTTCTCTTGCTTCCAATAAGGGGAGGGAGGAAAGGAACCATTTTGAAATATACCAGAGCATTCAGTTCTTATTGATAGGCCTTTCCTCAAGAGAAACTATTTTACCAGAGCCTAAACTATTGGGGAGTGTTCAGAGCCTAACCAATTTAGGAGAAGAGAAATACCCTACTCCAGTCCACTTCAGCCATCCTGTCCCACCTAAGAGAGGAGGGGACTACTAAGAAGCACTAGTCCAGCAGCAAAGTCTCACTAAGACTAAGAACTGATCATAGATCTATAGAATGCTTTTGCTCCGCTTATACCTTACTGATACATTACTAATGGCCTCTTCACCATGGTTCCTTTTACCCAGTACATTATGTTCTGGGTAGCAAAAATAAATAAATAGATAAATACAGTTTGAAGAGACAGAGCATGTATCACACCAGACTCAGATATAATATGGTTGTTGGAATCTTAAGACCAGAAATTTAAAACAATTACAGTTAATATGCTAACATCTCTAATGAATAAAATAACAACATGCAAGAACAATGTAAAAAAGAGACATGAATTTTAAGAAAAAAATATAAATAAATGCTAGAAATAAAGGAAAACATAATAGAAATAAATGATTTTACTTATTTTGCAAAATAAGTCTAATTTGAGAACTAGAAACCTAATCTTTTTTTCCTAAATGTAATTTCATTAGAAATGAGTGCTTCCAATAGGCTTATTCATAGACTAGACATGACTGAGGAAAGAATCTCTGAGCTTGAGGATTTCTCAGTGGAACTTCAAAAACTGATAGGCTAACAGAAAAGAGTACCCAGAGCTGTGGGACAACTACAGATCATTGAAATACCAGAAGGAGAAGAAAAAGGTGAACAGAAAAAATACTTAAAGCTATAATTATAATATTTAAACTTTAGAAAAACAAAGATAAAGAAACAAGCTTACAGGAAGTCAATGGTGGGGGAATAAAACAACTTTCCTGCAGAAGATTAAGGATAAGAATTACATGTGACTTTTCTTCATTTGAATTTTCATGCAAGCAAGAAGAGAGTAAAGTGACATATTTGAAGCACTGAAAGATAAAAGGACAAATCTAAAATAATGTGCCCTGCAAAATTATCCTTCAACAGTGAAGGAGAAATAAAGATTTTCTTAGAAAAAGAAAAATTGATGAAATTTGTGCCTGTTGATAACCTTACAAGAAATGTTAAAGTTCTTTAGAGAAAAGGAAAGTTATGCAAGTCACAAACTCAGATCTACATAAAGGAAGGAAAAGCATCAAAGAACGAATAAGTGAAGGTAAAATTTTGTTTTTATTTTGAATTGGTCTATTAGCAATAATAGTTTGTTCAGAATAATAGCAGAAATGTCTTTAAGTATATGTATTCCTATGTAAAGGTAAAATGAATCATAGCAATGATATGAGAAACATGAAGGAGAAATCAGGATTATTTTTTTTGTAAATTATCATATATAACAAATATGTTAAGGACAATAAGAAAACAAAGTCATGTAAAACGTTCAATGAAAACCACAAAAATGTTGAAGACAAATATAACAAAAAATAACAAGGGTAACAAATGGAAAATGGTAAAAATTATGGTAGGTATTAATACAATTATATCAATAATCATTTTAAATGTCAATAATCTAAAAAGCACCAATTAAGACAAAGAGGTGATCTGAGTGGTTTGAATAACAAGACCCAACTATATGTTGTTTATAAGAAAACCACTTTAAATATAAAGACATACATGATTAAAAGTAAATGGATATAAACTATATCATATTAACACTAATAATAATAAAACAGGAGTTAATAGATTCATTTCAGGCAAAGTAGATTTTAGAGCAAGGAAAGTTATCAGGGATAAAGAGAATAAACACATAATTACAAATGGGGTCAATTCTTCAAGAAGATATATAGCAAACCCCAATGTGTGTAAATCAGAGTATCGAAATATGTAAAGCAAAAGCTGACAGAACATTAAGAAGATATGACTCTACTCATATAATTAGAAATTGCAAGACTTTTCTTTAAGAAATATACAGATACAACAGGCAAAGAACTGGTAAATATCGTTAAATTTATCAGTACCATTAATCAACTGTATATAATTAACACAGACAACTTTATCTAGCATCACAATACACATTCTTCATGAGCTCGCATGGAACCTTCACCAAGATTGACCTCTTTCAGGGCCACCAAACAAAGCTTTACAAATTTAAAATAATAGAAATCATACAATACCTAATCTCTGACCACAACTTAATTACATACTTCTAAAGAACACATCGGTCAAAAAGAAATTTCAAGATAAATTAAAGGTTTTTTGAACTATATTAAAATAGTTTATCATGGGATGCAGTGAAAACAGTACTTAGATGAAAATTTATAGCATTGGATGTATATAGAAAAAAAAGATCTAAAATAAATCTACTTCCTTTAGGGCTTTCTATATAAAGTAACATGTCATTGTCATTTGCAAATAATGACAGTTTTACTCCTTCCTTTCCAATTTGGATACCTTTTACTCCTTCTTCTTGTCTTATTGCTGAGTCTAGGACTTCCAGTACTATGTTAAATAAGAAAGGTGAAAGCAGACATTCCTGTTTTGTTCCTGATCTTATGAGAAACAATTTCAGTTTTTGCCCACTGAGTATGATGTTGGTTGTGGATTTATCATTTATGACCTTTGTTATGTTGAGGTATGTTCCCTGTATTTCCACCTCGCTAAATTTTTAAAATCATAAATGAGTGCTGGATTTTATCAAATGACTTTTCTGCATCTACTGATATGATCATGTGATTTTTATCCTTAATTTTGGTTATGTGGTGGATCACATTTGTTGATTTGCAAATATTGTTCCAACCTTGCATCCCCAGAATAGATCCCACTTGGTCATGGTGTATGATCTTTTTAATGTATAGCTGGATCTGGATTGCTAATATTTTGTTGAGAATTTTAGCATCTATGTTCATCAAAGATATTGGCCTATAATTATCTTTATTTGCAGTGTTTTATCTGGTTTATAAATTAGGATAATGCTGGCCTTGTACAATGAGATTGGGAGTCTCTTCTCCAAATCTTTTGGAATGGTTTGAGAAGACAGGTGTTCTTCGAATGTTTGGTAAAATTTGCCAGTGAAGCCATTGGTCGAGGACTTGTGTTTGCTGGAAGTGTTTGGATTACTGCTTTGATTTCATTAGCTGTAATTAGTCTATTTAGATGTTGTGACTCTTTCTGATTCAGTTTGGAAACTCTATACTTCCAGGAATTTATCGATTTTATACCATTGTCTAATTTGTTGGAATACAGTTTTTCATAATATTTTCTTATAATTCTTTCTATTTCTATGGTGTCAATTATTACTTGTACTCTTTCATGTCTGAGTTTATTTATTTGGACCCTCTCTTATTTTTCTTTATGAGTCTAGTTAAAAGTTTTTCAATTTTTTTATATTTTCAAAAAACCAGCTCCTGGGTTCATATTGTTTTTTCAGTCTCTGTAATTTATGTCTACTCTAATCATTATTATTTCTTTCTTTTTACTTACTCTAGGCTTTGTTTGTTCCTCTTTTTCTAGTTCCTTTAGGTGTAAGGTTAGATTGTTTATTTGAGAAAAATTTTCTTCCTTCTTGAGGTAGGTTTATACTGCTATGAATTTGCCTCTTAGGACTGCTTTTGCTGCATTCCATACACTTGGGGTTGTTGTGTGTTCATTTTCATTTTCCTGAAGGTAACTTTCAATTTCTTCCTTGATATCATTGTTAACCAGTTCTTTGTTTAGTAACATGTCATTTGGCCTCAATGTGTTTGTGTTTTATTTGTTTATCTTTTATTGTAATTGATTTCTAGTTTCATACCATTGTAGTCAGAAACTTGATGTGATTTCAATATTTCTGAATTTATTAAGACTCAGTTTATGTCATAACGTGGTTTATCCTACAAAATGTTATATGTGCACTTGAAAAGAATGTATCTTCTATTGCATTGGAGTGAACGCTCTGTAAATATTGATTCAATCCATCTAGTCCTTAAAGGTCTCACCAAAAAACTACTAGAACTGATAAATGAATTTAGTGACATAGCAAGATACAATATCAACATTCAGAAATTTTTGGCATTATTACACACCAATAATGAACTATCAAAAAAAAAAAAAAAGAAAGAAAGAAAAGAAAAAAGAAAAAGAAAAGAAAAAGAAGAAAAAAAGAAAGAAAAACTGAGAAAAAAATTCCATTTTCAAATTCAGCAAAATAAAATAAGATAAATTTAACCAAAGAGTTAAAAGGTCTGAACTCAGACAATTACAAGGCACTAAAGAAGAAAAAAAACGAGGAAGGTACAAATAAGTGGAAATATATACCATGTTCAGAAACAGGAAAATTTACATCATTAAAATATCAGTGCTACCCAAAGTACCTATAGATTCAACAAAATTCTTATTAAAATACCAATTACATCTCACAGAAGTAAAACAAATATTACAAAAATTTATATGAAACCACAAAAGACCCTGGATAGCCTCAGCAATCTTGAAAAAAAAGTGAAGTTGAAGGTATCATGTTACCTCATATGAAACTATACTATAAGGCCTTAATAATCAAAACAGTGTAGCATGGGAATAAAAACAGACATATAGATCAATGAAACAGAATAGAGAGCCCAGATAAAAAACCTATGACTGTAAAGTCAATTAACCTATGACAAAGAAGGCAAGAACATACAATGGGGTAAAGACAGACTATTTAATAAGTAGTGTTGAGAAAACTGGACACATACATGCAAAAATTTAAAATAAACAACCTTCTTACACCACATACAAGAATAAACTCAAAATGGATTAAAGACTTAAATATATGTCTTGAAATCATAAAAATCTTAGAAGAAAACATAGGTAGAAAAATCTCAGACATTTTTCATAGCAATATTTTTCCTGCTATAGCTCATTGAGCAAGAAAAACAAAAGAAAAAGTAAACAACTGAGATTATATTAAACTAAACAGTTTTTGTACAGTAAAGGAAACCATCAACAAAATGAAAAGACAATCCAAAAATGGGAGAACATATTTGCCAATGGTACATCTGATAAGGGGTTACTATCCAAAATGTATAAAGGACTCATACAACCCAACACCAAGAAAACAAACATTCCAATTAAAAATGGGCAAAGGATCTGGATAGACACTTCTCCAAAGATGACATACAGATCACCCATAGACATATGAAAAGATGCTTAATGTCACTAATCATCAGAGAAAATCAAATTAAAACCACAATGAAATGTTACCTTATACTAGTCAGAATGGATATCATTAATAAATCAACAAATAAGAAGTGTTGGCAAAAATGTGGGAAAAAGGGAACCCTCATGCACTGTTGGTGGGAATACAGACTGGTACAGCCACTGTGAAAAAAAGTGTGACGTTTCCTATAAAAATTAAAAATAAAACTGCTTCATGACCCAGTGATTCCATTTCTGGAAAAATACGCAAAGAAACCCGAAAGACTAATTCAAAAGAATATATGCACCCATATGGTCATTGCAACATTACTTAAAATAGCTAAAATTTGGAAGCAACCCAAGGGCTCATCAGTAGGTGAGTGGATTAAAAAAATAAAAACTTGTGGTACATTTACAACATGAAATACTGCTTGGATATAAAAAAGAAGGAAATCTTACCTTTGTGACAGCATGAATAGACCTGGTAAGCATTATGCTTAGTGAAATAAACCATTCAGTGGAAGACAAGTACTATATAATTTCACCCATATGTGGAATCTAATGAATAAAATAAACTAACAACAAAATTAAAATAGACTCATAGATACAAAGTACAGAATGACAGCTGTCAGTGGGAAGAGGTGTTAGGGCATTGTGGAAAGAGGTGAGGAGTTTAAGAAAAAAGGAAGAAAAAAGGGGAGGGAGGGAGGAAAAGAAAAGAAAGGGAAGGAAAGGGAAGGGAAGGAAAGGAAAGGAAAGAAAAGGAAAACAGACAAGGAAAGGAAAGGAAAGAAAAAGAAAACAGACAAGGAAAGGAAAACAGTATGGTGATTACCAGAGGGGAAGTGGGGTTGGGAGAAGTAGAAGAAGGCAAAGGGGGAATAAATGGTGATGGGAGGAGACTTGACTGGGTGTTGAACTCATGATGCAACACATGTATAGATAATGTATTATAGAGTTGTACAATTGAAACCTGTGTAATTTTATAAACAAATGTCATCTCAATAAATTAAATAAAAAATAAATCTACTTGTTGTTATAAAATAAATCATGGGAATTTAATGTACAGCAATAGAAAATGGTCAATACTATTATAATAACTTTGTACAGTGACAGTCACTGGACTGTGGTGATCACTTTGTAATATATATAAATGTCAACTCGCTATGTTGTATACTTGACACTAATATAACATAGTATGCTGACTATAATTAATTAATAAAATTTTTAAATAAAATTAATCTCTTTAGCTTCAGTTTTAGAAACATAAAAAATAAAAGCAAATTCATTTCAAAGGAAGTAGGAGAAAAAATTCAAGAAGAAACAACAAAATTAAAAACAAGAAGTCAATAAAAAAATAAACACCAACCAAAAGCTGATCCTCTGAGAAAGACCAGTAAAGTTAATAAGCCTGTAGAAAGTCTACATTAAAAAAGAAAAGAAAGGAGTTCCGGTCAAGATGGAGGCCTAGACAGACACCCTCAGTCTCCCTCCACAACTAAGAAGGAATACAACTACCTCAAAACTAGAGACAACCAGAAGTTCCAGAAAACCAAACTGCTTGGAAGTCTGACAAACAAAGATACAAAGAAGAAATACTCATCCAGACAGGTAGGAGGGGCGGAGCCAGGGTGGAGTGAACGCAGTGTGGTGGTGGCAGCAGCAATGGCAGTGGCAGGCCAGCAGAAAGTGCAGTTACACCTTTTAAAAAGTTGGGAGGGACACCTGGGGAGCGCTCCCAGCACCAGACCAGACTGTGCAGCTCACAGTCCCAGTGCCAGGGAAAATCAAGCCTCATTGCTTCTGACTGTGCAAACCAGGGGGGTTGGGGCAAAGGAAAAAATTGCTGGTCTCTCAATAGAATCTGCTTGTTTAAAGGGCCCCCATGGTCCAAGAACATCCACAGACCCGCCCACTCTGGGAACAATGGCCAGGGCAACCATTAGAGGGGCACCCATCCCATATGGAAGTCGGAGAAGTGCCTGGAAAAGGGATGAATGCTGGTCAAGCGGTATTGTTCCCTCTCAGACCCCTCCCATACACACAGCACCACAACGTGGTGAAACAGGTCACCCAGTACTGAGGAATAGCTAAGGCTCCGGCTCTTACAATGTAACAGGATCGACAGCTCTACTTAAGACACAGAGGCAAACAAACACAGGAGCCTGTCACGATGAGGAGATACAGAAGTATGGCCCAACAGAGGAAATGGATCAAGGTTCCAGTGGAGAACCAAGCGACAAGGAGATAGCCAACCTAACAGATGAAGAATTCAAAACACTGGTGATAAAGGTGCTCACAGGCTTGACAGCTGCTTGAGTATGGCAAATGCATAAGGGAAGAAGTGAAGACTATACTAAGTGAAACGAAGGAAAATCCACACAAAACCAATGGTGAAGGGAAGGAAACCGAGGTTCAAATCAATGATTACGAACATAATAAAGAAAAGAACAATCAACCAGTACAGAATGAGGAAATAAGAATTGAAAAAAGGAGGAGAGGATTAGGAACCTCTGGGACAACTTTAAACATGCCAGCATCCAAATCATAGGGGTGCCAGAAGCAGAAGAGGAGGAGCAAGAAATTGAAAAATTATTTGAAAAAATAATGGAGGAAAACTTCCCAAATTTGGAGAAGGAAATAGACATACAAGTCCAGGAAGCAAAGGGTCCCAAACAAGTTGGACCCAAAGAGGACCACACCAAGACACATCATAATTAAAATGCCAAATTTTCAAGATAAAGAGAGAATCTTAAAAGCAGCAAGATAAAAGCAGAGAGCTACCTACAAAGGGGTGCCTATAAGGCTTTAAGCTGATTTCTCAAAAGAAACATTGCAAGCAAGAAGGAACTGGCAAGAAATATTCAGTGTGATGAAAAGCAGAAACCTACAACCAAGATTACTCTATCCAGCAAAGCTATCATTTAGAATGGAAGGGCAAATGAAGTGCTTCCCAGACAATGTAAAGGTAAAGGAGTTCATCATCACCAAGCCATTGTTATATGAAATGTTAAAGGGACTTATTTAAGGAAAGAAGGTCAAAACTATGAACACTAAAATGATGATAAACTCATAACTATCAACAACTGAATCTAAAAAATAAAAACAAAATCTAACTAAGCAAACCAGAAATGGAACAGAATCATAGATATGGGAATCATTTGGAGGTTTATCAGCTGAGAGGGGAAGGAGGAGAAATGGGGAAATGGTGCAGGGATTAAGAAGCATAATTGGTTGGTACAAAATAGACAGGGGGACGTTAAGAATAATATAGGAAAGGGTGAAGCCAAAGAACTTATATGCATGACCCATGGACATGAACTAAGGGGAGTGATATTGCTGGAGGGAAGGGGGGTACTAGTCAGAGGGGAGAAAAGAGGAAAAAAATTGGGACTACTGTAACAACATAATCAATAAAATATACTTAAAAAGAAAAGAAAAGAAAGAACAAAGGAGACTATATGAAGTAGGATGTCTATATGAGGAAAACTACAAAACTCTGATGAAAGAAATAAAAACTAAATAAATTGAAAAATATTTCATGTTCATAAATAAGCAGACTTAATATTTTCAAGATGTCATTTCTTTCCAACTTGATCTACAGATTCATTATAATATCAAACAATCTGAGCAAGTCATTTTGTGGACATTGACAAACCAATTCTAAAGTTTGTATGGAGAGGCAACTGATCCAGATTAGCCAACGGAGTTTTGAAGGAGCATAAGTTTGGAATACTAACAACCCCTACTTCAAGATTTACTATAAAGCTACAGTAATCAAGATAACATGGTAGTAATAAAATAGACAAATAGGTCAACAGAACAGAATAGAGAGCTAAGAAACAGACCACACATATATAAGCATCTGATCATTAACAAAGAAGAAATGACAGTACAATGGAAAAATGATAGTTCTTTCAATAGTGATACAGGACCAATTAAACACTCACATGCAAAAAGAAAAATGAATCAAGGCACAGATCTTACACTCTTCATTGAAATTGCCTCAAAATGAATCTCAAACCTAAATATAAAAGCAAAACTAGGAAACCCCTAGGATATAACATAGGAGAAAACCCAGATGACCTTGTGTGAAAGACATTATTAAGGGAATAAAAACACAAGTTGCAGAGTGGGAGAAAATACTTGCAAAAGATAGATCAGATAAAGGAATGTTATCCAAACTATACAAAGAACACTTAAAACTCAACAAACAACCGAATTAAAATGTGGGCAAAAGACCTGAATAGGCACCTCACCAAAGAAGATTTATGCAGAGTAAATAAGCATATGAAAAAGTTTAATATCATATATTATCATGGAATTGCAAATTGAAAAAAAAAAAGTGAAATACCATAACATGCTTATTAGAATGACCAAAATCCAAAAACACTTAACACCACCGAATGCTGGCATGGATGTAAAGCATTCCTTTATATTTAAACAAATAAATTTAAAATTTATATCCACATGAAATCTACACTTGAATATTTATAGCAGTTTTATTCATAATTTCCAAAGCCTGAAGGCAATCAAGATGTCCTTCAGAAAGGAATGGATAAACTGTGGTACATTCAGACAATGGCATATTATTCAGTACTAAAAAGAAAAGAATATCAAGCCACAAAATTATGAGTGAACTTAAATGTATATTACTAAATGAAAGAAACCATTCTGAAAAAGGCCTCATACTTATAATTCCAACTATAACATTCTGAAAAAGGCCAACTATGGAAACAGTAAAAGGATCAGCAAGTGGTTGCTAGAGATTGGAGGAGGGAGGGGTGAATAGACAGAGAATAGAATGTTTACACAGTGAAACTACTGTGTATGTATATTATAATAGTGGATACATGTCCTTATATATTTGTGAATATCCATATAATGTACAGCACCAAGAGTAAACCCCAATGTAAAGTATGAATGTTGGGTAATAATAATGTGCCAATGTAGGTTCATCAGTTATAACAAATGTACTACTTTGGAGGAGGATTTTGATAGTGGGGGAGGCTATGTGTATATGGGGGTAGGAGGTATATGAGGAATCTCATCTGCACAATTTTGCTGTGAATTTAAAACTTCTCTAAAAATAGCCTGTTTAAAGCACACACACACACACACACACAAATTCATATCATAGAAATTATAGAATGGCCCTTTGGATACCACTGCAATGTAGTATAAGGGCTTATTCTGAGGTCTTTTGTGGGCTAATATGAATAAAGATTTATCATACAGAAAGTCATTATGTGTTATAATCAGACTTATTAATCTTTCTAAATTTCATTATAACTTTAGAAAATATAATTCAACTTGATTTATTAGAGTTGGTTTTACAAGAAATATACTAAAAAGTTTTATTATACTTCCTTTAAATTATATAGTCTCTACTTACTTTCACTTGCTTGAAAGACCCATTACCTGTCAATGTAGCTTATGTGATAGCAGGCTGACAGGCTTTAAATAGATAATTACATAATTAATTATTAAATTGCCAATGTGAGAATTGTTATGAAAAAATCTAGAATGCAATTGAAAATTATAGCTGAAGAGCCAGATCTAGTCACTGAAGTCAGGACCCTAGTATTTGGGTAGAGGCATGAAGGGTTAGAAATTATTGGTTGGGTGAAGGTACACTTGAGATTAAGCCAGAGGTCAGCATGTGTAAAGCCCCTCGGGGGAGCTTAATGAAACCAATATCCTAAAAAAATGCAGTCCTCACAACACACAGACAACAGTGTGGTGAATGTGGGGGGAAGGGCAGTTGGTGGAGGTGGAAGAAGGTATAGAGGGGATAAATGGTAATGGAAAAATACAATTAAAAAAAAAGAATGAGGATTAAGAGACAAGGGTGGCAAGGTTGAATAAATGAGATCATAGAGTCTTGTAGAGCATGGAGAAAAACTTGGTTATTATTCTGTAAACAATATCAATTTATTAAACTTTTTTTAAAACAGTGACACCATATATTCTTCAGTGAACACTGACCTGTGCGTTGAGGACTAGATTGAAGTGATCCAAGTCCATGCTGAATCATATTAGGTTTTCTTTTTTTAAGGATAATAGTGGTTTAGACTGAGGTTTTGAGGGAAGATATAGGAAATTTTCTGAAAGTAAAATCCGCAGGACTTGGTGACAATATCAGGAATATCGATGCATGGTATAGAAAAGTTATACCTTCTATTCTCTTTGATAAGAAGTATTATATCCTTATTAATGCCTGAACAAACTGTAGGCTTCCCAGTGCATGGCTATGATGCTACTGTAAAGCAGCACCACACCTCATACCTCAACTAATAACCATGTATTATCTACATGTCTGTTTAATGAAAAAATTACTGTTATGCTCCACTAAGTAGTATCAGTTACATTAACCTGAAGGATTCTACCTGAGAACAAAGAATAGGCTCAAAGTAAAAAGAAATAATAACGGTAATAGAAGAAAATAATAAACAAAATAATATTGAGTATCTAGAGAGCAAAAGTTAGTTCTTTTAGAAATCTAATAAAATGGATAAATTTCTGGAAACATTGATTAAGAAAATAAAAGCACAAGCAAACGACATTAACCATGAAAAGAAGGTTACTGGTGCAGATGCAGGAGATATTTAAGAATGATTCCCAGAAGTTAATGTCCCTACGAATAACTTGAGGACTATTAATTTGCAAGAATGGCCATAACAAAATACCACAAACTGGGTGGTTTATACAACAGAAATTCATTTTGTCTCAGATTTGAAGGCTGAAAAGTCCAAGGTCAAGGCACTGACAGGTTTGGTGTCTCCTAAGACTCATACTATGGCTTTAGATGGCTGCCTTCGCTCGGTGTCTTTACACGGCCTCGCCTTTGTGCTGATGCATTCCCAGTGTCTCTTCCACTTCGTACAAGACAACAGTTATATTTAATTAGAGCCCACTTATTTGACCTCATTTTACCTTAAATGCCTCTGCAAAGGCCCTATATCCAGTTACCATTACATTCTAAGATAGTGAGGGTTAGAACCTCAATATATTAATCTGGGGTGACATAATCCAATCCACAATAGTGACCTCATTAAATAGGTCTGGGGTGGGACTCAAGGTTGAACAGTTCTAAAAAGCTCCCAGATGATGCTTATGCTGCCTATCTGCAGAATGCACCTTGAGTAGCAGGAATTAAAAGGATGAAAAAAAAAATGTTTTGAATAACATTAAGCTATATAGTAAAAAAAAAAAATCTTAGATGAAAAATGAAATTCCTAGAAAAAGATAAATTGACAAGCATGATTTATGAGAAAAACTAAATCCTAAATGGTCTTATAATTATGTAATATTTCTATGAATGTTTTAATAGATAAAATATCAGACCAATACAGCTTTTGAGATGAGTACTGTATTTTCACACATTCAAGGAATGAGAAAGAATCCTATAGAACAGTTCACAAGAAGACCAGCGTAGTACTCACCAACTAGTTTTATGAGGCTAGAATAAACTTGATATTATAACCAGATGAGGACAGTACAAGAAAGAAAACATAAGGGGGACCCCCCCCAATGGAATTTATTTATAAAAAATTGTGTATTTATTCTTTTGTGTGTGTGTGTGTATTTATTCTTACAAGTTTAAACTTCAGTCACCTTCAAACTACTCTCCATTTATTGATACAATACACACATTGAGACATTTTTTCCCACTGCTTAGTTTTTGAACTTGTCCGTTTTGATGCCTTTTTGTGCTTCTGCCATTTTTGTTTCACCTCTTCCACGTGGGAAAAACGTTTCCCCTTGAGGACTTTTTTCAACCAGGGAAACCAAAAGATAGTTACTTGGGGACAAGATCGGGTGAATAGAGAGGGTGGGGCATGGGTGCTGTGCCATTTTTGATCAAAAACCACTGAACACTCAGTGCAGTGTGGGCAGGTGAACTCATAAATCACCCATCATGGAACGGACAAACGCACTGGAAGAGTCGTAAAAAAATCACTCAAGTCAAACACAGCCTCTCACAACAACACCAGCTGGTACACAGAAGGGTTCCCAGAACACTTGCCTGGCAGGGGGAAGCCTACATTACAAGGGGCCTGCCCTCCAGGAGTTAATTTTGTTTTTTTGGGCCCCCCTCCTTCGCATAATCTGATTTTATTAAGAAATATAGATGCATAGTCAAATACTAAATAGTAGCCGAATGAACCCAACAATATGTAAAAGAGATAATATAGCTTGATCCAGTTGATTTTATTCCAGATACACAAAGATTCTAGCATGAGAAAAACATTATTTTAAAATCAGGCACATTAAGTGATTAAAAAGAAAATCTTAAAATGCATCGTCCATCTCCCAAGAGGCATAACAGTAATTTGATGACATTCAAAATCCATTCATGAGAAATACCCTTAGAAAACTAGCAATGGGAGCATGCTTAGGATGGATTTCATACGACCTGTCAGAACACTGTGCCTGATTTTAAAATAACGTTTTTCTCATGTTAAAACAATCTTTGTGTATCTGGAATAAAATCAACTGGATCAAGCTATATTATCTCTTTTACATATTGTTGGGTTCATTTGGCTAATATTTAGTATTTGATATTGATATCCTAATCACATATCTATGTACACTTTGTACTCCTGATCCAGACTAGGGTGGTGGGGGTACAGAGTATGCCAGTTCAAACAACATCGGAATTACACTGCAATGTTATGCTCAAAACTCCCATTCCCTTCTATCCGTGGTTCTCAACCAGGGACAGGTTTGCCCCACAGTACATTCAGCAATGCCTAAAGGCATTTTGGGGTTGTCTTTACCTGGGTAAGGGGAACAGTGGGTGGTACTGAGATCAGGTGGACAGGCCTATAATGCTGCTGAACATCCTACAATGCACAGGACAGCTCCTGCCAAAAATCTCAATTTCAATGTCAATCTCTCTCTCTCTCATCTCCCTGATAAATTTCATTTTAGGAGACTCCAAATGTCACCATGCAAAAATACTGACCACACTGTTCCTCCAGATCTTTCCAGCATGTATGGATTGAGAATTATAGTGGTTAATCTCTTAATTTCTTGATATTGCAGATCTTATTAGTTCAGACTGTGGTTCCAAGACAGAGTTGGGCAAGTCTGCAGACTGAACAAAGCAATATTAGACAAGAATATAGATGTATTTTCAAACTATAGGCTACATTAAATTTATGGATACCATTTCTGCTGGCTTTCTCCCTAAAAGTTGTTTGAAATTCTTGCTGGCACTTGATAATAACTTTAATTTGGAAAGAAACATTTTAAATACTATTTACTGCCTTAAATACTATTTACATTAGAGATTATACTATTGCATTTTAGACAAACATCTACCAAGGAAAATTATTTCAAAGACAAAGCTTATATTAAATAACATAAAAGTAAACAGTTATGGTTAATTTCTAAATGATATGATTAAGAGCTCTAAATTCAGATAAACTGAAACTCTGCTTCTTAATACAACTGTTTATAAGTATTCATATGACATGAATTAATAACTTTTTTAATATGCATCAATTATACACAGTTTTCATTTATCAGAAGAAATTTTCTTTAAAAAGAAACAAAGGAAAGAAAACCTTTCTGACTTTATTATGCAAAAGCCATCAGACATTGTCAAACTAAGACAATCATCTTGATTATTTTTGGTTGTTTGGAGGATAAGTTAAATCCACCCAGACTAAAAAGTAGCTCTTGGGAGGCAAGCAATTTGGTTTTGTAATGAGGTGTGCTTCCTCAGAAGGTGATTATAATGGAGTCTGAGGAAACAGGGATGAAAAGTTTAGTACATTATCTTTTATTTTTTTTAATCTTTTATATCAGTAAGCTCTGGAAATGTGGTCAAAGAGTCTTTGGGGGTTGAAGTATCCTCCAGTGAACTGCTTTGATAGCAACAAGGCTACATGGTTAAGACATGAACGTCCCTGTACTTGCTCCTTCAGGCACTTTGTACCTCATGTAATTCACAATTGGCGATGCCAGTTGATGCCGAATGGTCCAGTGAAGATCAGAGCTCATTTCCGCCCCGCTGTCCTTCTGTTATCTCCAAAGCCCAATGAAAAGATATTTTACAACACGTATGTACATGCAAATTTTCACTATGTTTTCCTGTCTTTCAGCAGAACTCACACTACCAATCCTAAGACCTGTCTTTTTTTATTCAGAAAATATATCCAAACAAAATCAGCTTTAGTTAAAATTTCCTTTTTATTCATGGATATATTTTTCACGAGATAATCGGTAAGTTAATAAGATCTGGGAATTTATAATAAATCAATTTAAAAAGACAATTTAATTTTTATTTCTATTTTTTAATTAATATTTTTTCATTCTCATCAATGATATATTTTTGTTGATTTTAGAGCAGGGGAAGGGAGAGAGAATGAGAGAGAAAGAGAAAAACATCAATCTGTTGCCTCCCAAACATACTCTAACCAGGGATTGAACCCTCAACCAGGTATGTGCCCTGACCGGGAATCAAACCTGCCACTTTTTGATGTACAGGATGACACTCCAAACAACTGAGTTATCTGATCAGAACAACATTTTTATTTCTTAATAAAGAAATGCACATTGGAATTTTGTTAGCATTTTGAGAAATGGGAATTTGCTTTGGTGTACCCTGTACTAAACAAACATTTTCAACCACATTTTACCTGAAACCCATGATCATGTTACTTTTGCCAGATAAAAGAAAAGGTGCTGCTGTTACTTGGAAAGTTAATTGGTTTTCACAAAAGAAATTAAATAGAATGAATTATATCGCAAAACATATTTTATAAAAAAATTATAATCAGCTGGGGATGATATGAAAAAATGAAAGAGAAGGTGAACTTCTTTCTATAAGGAGAAAAGAAATTTATAAAGATATATAGAAGGGAGATTGCTGTTTACAGTTTTCATAAACAAATTGAAAAGATATATCAAGAGAAAGAGACCAATTATGAAAGGAGACGAGCAATGCTTATCTTCTTACAATCAGAAGAGTGAGTAATTCAGAAACACGGTAGAAATTCAATCACCTGTATTCAAGACTCAGTGGAGACTGGACATGGACAGGGTATAAGCCTCTCCTAATGGATGCAGGTATTGTGTCTTCTTGTGTTAATAATTATACTGTTCTGAACATGTTACATGCAAACTCATTAAGTGGTAGTAACCAAGGCAAGAGTGATTTAATTTTACTACCTCCACTGTAGGTGAAGTTCTATAGACACTTTAGCAAGGTTTATGCAAGAATGGAGGTAACTTTCAAAAAGCTAATAAATTTGGTTAGTAAATAAAAGGTATAGCATTGAAACTACTAGTTCAAAACTTATTGGGCACTACCAAGTTGTGCCATTTGCTAAATAAGTTGTAAATACATAGGTATAATAAATTAAACATTTGTGAATTTTTGTTACCTCGCCTACTCTATCTGGTAATCACTGCTGTGTAGGAGAAACAAGTATGCCTAAGAAATCTAAGACTTCATGTATGCTTTTTGACTAATCCCTTCACCTTCTTTCAATCAGTCCCTACCTCTGTCTTCCCCTCTTACAGCTTTCAGTCTATTCTATGATTCCATGCTTCTGGTTCTATGTTGTTCATTAGTTTATTTTTTTCACTAGATTGCTCTTATAAGAGGGATCATATATTTGTCTTTCATTTATCATAATAGTATTCAGTTTGATTCATGATGTTGCAAAAGGCAGGGATTTCTATTATTCTGCTGCATAGTATTCCTCTGTGTAACTGTACCACAGTTTTTTGATCCACTCCTCTACTGATTGGCACTTAGGCTGCTTTTAAATCTTCACTATTGTAAATAGCACTGCTATGAACTTAGGAGTGTATATATTCTTTTGAATTGATGTTTCATGCTTCTTAGGGTATATTCCCAGCAGTGGAATCACTGAGTTAAAAGGCAGCTCCATTTTTTAATTTTTGAGGAAACTCCATACTGTTTTCCACAGTGGCTGCACCAGTCTGCATTCCCAACAGTGTACTAGGGTTCCCTTTTCTCCACATCCTCGCCAGCACTTGTTGATTGTTGGTTTATTAATGATGGCCATTTTGGCCTGTGTGAGGTGTTATCTCATTGTGGTTTTAATTTGCATCTCTCTGATGGCTAGTGATGTTGGCATTCTTTCATATGCCTGTGGACCCTCTGTATGTCCTCTTTGGAGAAGTGTTTTTTCAGGTCCTTTGCCCATTTTTTAATTGGATTGTCTGTCTTCTTGGTGTTGAGATGTATAAATTCTTTATATATTTTGGAGATCTAACAAACCCTTGTCTGAGGTATCATTGGCAAATATGTTTTCCTGTATGGTTGGTTACCTTTTTCATCTTGCTGATGTATAGATGTGTTTTTAATAGAATTTTATGATGATTTATACAAAGTGCCAGAAAAAATGAAATGTATCTTCTCTGTCAAGGGTTTTGTCTACATGTTTTCTCGTGATTGTTTCAATTTCCTTGAAATATGGCTTATCTAACAATCTTTTAGTTAAAAATCTAGAAATAAGGAAGCTCCTAGGTGTCAACGGCCTCATCTGGGATCAATGTAAATACTTAGAAATCAGAAACGTAAAACTGAACAAAAAGGATCATCTATATGTAAGATTACTTAAAAGTCATTCGTTAAGATAATATTAAGTATAACAAGATTTACTGTCAGAATTCTTTAGCCCTACCTAGAATATGTAGACTTGACCCTAATACAGCTTGTTAAATTCAGCACATTTTATTGCCCATGGAAAGTTCTACGCATTTTTTCAGTCCATGACATTTATGTGTACCCTCTCCTCCCTATATAAACGTGTTAAACATAACCCAAAGTGTATTGCTAAATATAAAATTTCTGGTTTTCTCTATAGCTCTCATGGGAGTAATGATAGGTCCTCATTTCATTGACTCCTGTAGTAAAGAGCAAAAAACTACATTGTGAATATGTCTGAATGAAAAGCTTGATAGTTTTAGTCCATTCCATTAAGATGGAGAACAATAATTCTTTATATTTTAGTTTTGCCCATTTTTAGTAGGACCACACTGACTCTGAACTTAGAAAAATAAATGCTTATAAATGTAAGATGCAAAAACAAAAGGTCAAAAGGCAAAGGTTGTGTGCTGTGTCACTGTGTCTTGGTAACTTGAATCTCCTCTACAGG
Source organism: Furipterus horrens (assembly GCF_987537825.1). Taxonomy (NCBI): domain Eukaryota; kingdom Metazoa; phylum Chordata; class Mammalia; order Chiroptera; family Furipteridae; genus Furipterus; species Furipterus horrens. The sequence goes on along the minus strand of NW_028327182.1, from coordinate 23,661,548 downwards.
CAGTCTGTTGTAGGAATATTGTATACCCACCCACGAGGGAGACTAAGACTTGTAAAATAAAAATCCTATAGGAAAAGCACCAAGAAAGAAAAAAAACCCTAAAAAACTGTTTTTACATTTGATTTGGCTATTTTTCTGTGGTTGGAAAAAAAAAGAAATATTATTTTAGAAGTGTGCCCTGTACAGATTAGCTAACTAAACACAATGAACAATATCTTTTCTTTATAATATTACATACATATTAATACCATTAAAATGCATGAGATATCCCATGATTTTTAAGACAGAGGAAATCACTATAGAACTTAAGAGTTTATTTTCTTAACTATTCTAGTGCCTTAATCTGTGTTTATACATTTGGAATAGTTTTGGGTATAAAAAATAATTAGACTCAACCACTAAATCTAATATCTTATCACTAATATTTGCTGACTGGTTTTGTTTTTCTTGAATCAGATCTGTTACAGACATGAGTTAGCTCATTTAGGCCACCTAAGACTTGTTAAAAATTGCTGGATTAGTGCTGGGGGACTTTAGTCACCTTCCCTGAAAGACATAATACACTTTTCAAATTGCTCAATTCAGCTCCATTCTTATATGTAGTGAAATAAGTATCCTCATATCTCCGTACTTCCAGAGATCCCCCAGTTCTCTCTAGCCTGCAATATCCTACGTGTCAAATCCCTTAGTCTCAACCACCTTCTCCTGCTGCATCCCTATCATTTCCCACATGGGAATAATTGATCCCTGGACGGACAATGGTTTTTCACACAGTTTTTCCTTTTACCCATGTCTTCCTTGTCCAAGATGGCCTTGCCTGTCCCATATTCAATCTTCATCAACCACCTAAGAAGTCTTTCTTAAGTCTCTCAAGCACAGTCAGTTGTACACTTTGGAGCATGTTTAGAACTTTTCTAAATGGCGCAGAGACTGCAGATAGGAAGAAAAGGCTGCAATGCCACCTAACCTTAGGATGCTAAGGTGAAGGACAGGAGCCAAAGGCTGACACCTCAGAGGTCGTGTCTCCTCACCTTAGGTCCATACCTAAAACATTTCTTAGCAGTGATGACTGCCTTCACACTCCCTAATTCTTTCACTTTCTTTTCCTCAAGTTAAGAGTCTTAATACTACCCCTTGGATATTATGTGTCTTCCACCACAGAGCCCCTACTCAATCCCCCGTAGCTTGTAGTCTTTCATGCACCAGACTTAAGACTCCTGGAATCAACAATTATTTATGGTTCTAAGTTCCTTAGTTTTGTTTTGTACCAAGTGCTTGCCAGCTAGTTCATACAAGGGCGTCCCTGCTAATATGTTACTGGATATTACTGGGTAAAAGGAGGCAAACACTAACACAATCCATAGCACAAGGCATTAGCAGATATATTTTAACTTCAGGGTTCCTCACTTGATTGTACTTCTTTCAATGTCCTGGAAAGGATGTCTAGCAATATATTCACACAGTCATATGCTTTCATAAATTTGCAAAATAAGACATTTTAATTGTGATATAATATGACCACTCAACTTACCTTCTACCACACTGTTCATGTAGGGTAGTATTGAGGTTGCTATAGATGTTTTTTGGGATCTGGCTAAGATAAAACTATGTTGGGGAGATATTAAGTTTTGATTTATGGGGTGTACTATTGGGGTTCACAGTCAAGTTATTACTGGCTCTACCAACATTTTCAGGAATACTCAATCCCTCCTGGGTGTGAGTCACCCATTGTGTGACAGAGTAAGATATAGTATCGAAGTAAGAGACATATGAGGCCCCTAAGTCCTATGGAAAGAAGCACTACAAGAATGTAGGGACATTTAAGTTAGCCACTGTACATGGTAAGTTGACAGCCTTTCCCAATGTTGACCACAATTATAAAACTTACCTGACACTACCTAAAAGTAATTACGAACCTGAAAATTTTTTTTCTAAGCTCCAAAAAATAAAATACACACTTTGATCAACCATGAAGTACAATGACTCATATGTTCCTATTGTTCATAGAGAAAAAAATAGCTTTAAATTATTGTCAAATGATTGAGGAGACAAAAAATGTATTATTAATGTGTGCTAGGCAGATAATTAATTTTTGTGAGCATTGTATTATTTATGATTTTAAGATTTACAACCTTTCTTATTTTCTCATTATAAATAAATATTTTAATTCCTAATTTTATATTCTTTTACTTAAAGTGGGCTCAACAAATAGTATAAGCTTCAGTATCCACAAAACATAGGTCTGCTCTAAAAATGTTAGTTATTATTACCATTATTAATTTAATGTTTCACCAGAAAACTTTTATTTTTAATAAAGACTTTCTGAAAAATGTTTTACTCAAAGTAGTAACTAGTGCTAAGAATTTTAGATTCAACAATAAATCAATAAAGAATTTCTTTTTCTAATGTAGCCAGTGCCTAGGGAAGAGAAAGTATTATATTTTTTCTAGTGAATAAACCAGTCTTCTTTGAGATTTTCACCATTTGAATAACTGCTCCCACTTATGTTATAATTCTAGCAAAATTCTTTATGGAACCTGTTTGGGGCTAAAGAAAAAATAAAAATAAAAAAGACAGCTTTTTTCCAAGCCTAGGGAAAAGAGATGAAGTGGGGAAATTTATATGAGATATTCTCAAATTAAAAGGATTTTAAATTAAAAGTTTTATTACAGTCAGGATGTGCTAGGTCACACCGCAATAACAATGAAACTTTGAAACCTTGATGGCTTACTTAACACAAAGATCTGTTTAGGCCATGTATACTCTGTGGGAGAAAGCAAGTCTTCCCTTCCCTGGATTGTGGGATCCAGTGTTTCATCTTGTGGCTCTACAATTTCTATATGTGGTCTTGAAAAATACTGGGCAGAAGAAGCGTAAGAAACATACTTCTAAGAAATAAAGGGATACATAAGAGGCATTCACTCGAATGCATCAAAGTATCTGAACTAAAGTGCAAACATTGTTTATATTAAAAAAATGTATGTAAAAACCATTCTTCCTCCCTTATCCCATTCCTGGCACTCCAGTTCCACCTCCTAGGAAAAACCCAAATGGGTAAGACTCAAGAAAGAGATGTGTTGCAGTATAATAAGGGGAGAATTTTAGAAAAAAGAATTAGGTTTGGGTACTTTTGCATGTAACACTTAATTTTTTAAATAGCTGAAAATGTAATTAATTTGTTTTATATAAATCAAAGTGTCACAGACTTCAATATGGCATGTGACATTGACATATACAACAGAAAACAGAAGTTATTTATCTGTCACTTATTTTTAAAAGTTGATTATAGCTATTCCATACTCAAAAAGCATAACTTTGACATTAACAGTGATACATTATGTTGGTATTATGTACCTTAATATGATAGGATGAAAATGTCACTTTACCTCTTGCAATCTTCCTTCCAACAGCACATAACCAGAGTCTAATCATGAGAAACACATCAGACAAATACTAACTGAGGGATCTTCTACAAAATATCTGACCAGTAATTCTCAAAATTGTCAAGTTAATCAAAAACAAGCAAAACCTAAGAAAAAACTGTCACAGCCAAGAATGAGAAGCCTAAGGAGGCAAGAGGTATTATATTTGACATCCTAGAGAAGATACTGTAATAGGAAAATAACATTAAGTTAAAATCTAAACAAATCTTAATAAAGTATAGACTTTTGCTAATAATGATTTATTAATATAGCATCATGACTTGTAAAAAACATGCCACACTAATCTGTTAATAGGAGACAGTGTAAAGTAATGAGAAATCCGTTATTATCTTTATAATTTTTCTGTAAATCTAAAATTGTCCTTAAAAGGTTTATTAAAAAATATAAACAAAAGTTTAAAAAATTACTCTCTAATCACGATCTGCAGATCTTCAATAAACTATAAATGTGTCAGTCAAGTTATTTCTTTGTTCGGCATACTTATTCAGAAGAATTGTAAAACAGTTCTGTAAAATAATGGCACTCAGTAGCCCATACAAAAATGTGTCTACACACGAAAGTTAAACTGTTAGAAAGACTTTTCGATGGGTAGATAAATAGATAAAATAGATGGAAAGATAGAAGGATAGAAGATAGATGATAATGATGACAGATAATAGGCATGATAGAAAAACATAATGAGGCTTAAAAATAAAGGTATTGTATTTGTTTGAAATTATAATTTCTATAAAATATAAACAGCTGATATTAGATTGTCAAGAAACTTTGAAGCATATTTAATAAGTGATACATTTAGGAAAAAAACATAAAGAGGATTCAACCTACCAACTGAAAGAGCTAACACATGAAATTCCATAAAGAAAAACAAAATTTTAATTGACTTTTATGTATATCCTAGCAGCTTTTAAAAGTTTTATAACTTCACCACCCTATCTATGTTATAGTACTCGACACTAACTTCTAAATTAAACCCCAATTAATCTTACCAAAAAATAGGTTAAAAAATAAAAATCTACAATTTACTTAATTGAAGGTCTAAATTATGCCTTAAGTAATGCCTTTGTAATTTTCTTACTGGAATAGAATAATAAAAGGTCTTTATTTGGATTGATAATAAATTAGTTTAATTAAAACTGCACTCAAAGTTATAGCTATAATACAATGATGCTGGTTTATATTACAAAAATTATAATATTGTTTCTTTTCAATATGTTGATACTGCAGCCTTAATCTGAAAATATTACCTTTGCTAAGCACAATTTTAACACTCCTTTTTGAGAGTAATCTTCAGAACCTCTATCTAACTAATTTGCATATTTTTAGTTACAGATAATTTTGCCCATGAGAAGTTAGTTTTAGTTGTGTGTGTGTGTGTGTGTGTGTGTGTGTGTGTGCGTTTTTTGTTTGTTTTTGTTTTTTAATTTATTGATTTGAGAGAGGAAGGGAGAGGAAGTGTCTGTCCAGGTCCTTTGCCCATTTTTTAATTGGATTTTCTGTCTTCCTGGTGTTGAGTCATACATAAATTCTTTATATATTTTGGAGATCAAACCCTTGTCCCAGGTATCATTGGCGAATATATTTTCCCTTCCTGTTTGTTCCTTTTTCATTTTGATGTTTTCTTTAGCTGAGCAGAAAATTTTAGTTTGATGTAGTCCCATTTGTTTATTCTTTCCTTTATTTCCCTTGCTCTATGAGATATACCAGCAAAAATATTGTTGTGTGGGATATCTGAAATTATTACCTGTTTTCCTCTAGGACTTTTATGGTGTCATGGCTTACATTTAAATATTTTATTCATCTTGAGTTTATTCTGGTGTGTGGTGTAAAGTGGTGGTCTAGTTTCATTTTTTGCACATCCCTGTCCAGTTCTCCCGCACCATTTGTTGAAGAGGCTATTTTTACTTCATTTTATGCTCCTATCTCCTTTGTCAAATATTAATTGACCATAGGGTTTATTTCTGGGCTCTCTACCCCATTGATCTGTATGTCTATTTTTATGCCAGTACCAGACTGTTTTGATTACAGTGGCCTTGTAATATAGTTTTATAGCAGGTATTATGATCCTTCCTATTTTGTTCTTCTTCAAGCTTGCTGAGGCTATTTGGGGTCATTTTAGGTTCCATAAAATTTTTGAAATACTTGTTCTAGATCTGTGAAATATGCCATTGGTATTTTAATAGGGATTGCATTGAATCCATAAATTGCTTTGGATAGTACGGACATTTTGATGATGTTAATTCTTCCAATCCATGAACATGGTATATGCTTCCATTTATTTGTATCTTCCTTAATTTCTTTCTTCAGTGTTTGTAGTTATCTGAGTATAGGTCTTTTACCTCCTTGGTTAAATTTATTCCTTGGTACTTTATTTTTCTTGTTGCTATAGTAACTGGGATCTTTTTCTAATTTCTGCTTCCAATATATCATTGGTGGTGTACAAAAATGCCTTTGATATTTGAATATTGACTTTGTATCCTGCTATTTTACCAAATTCACTTATTAGGTCACATAGTTTTTTGGTGGAGCCTATTGGGTTTTTTATGTATACTATCATATCATCTGCAAACAATGACAATTTTATTTCCTCTTTTCCAATTTTAATGCCTTTTATTTCTTTTCCTTGTCTGATCACTGTGGCTAGAACTTCCAACACTGTGTTGAATAGAAGTGGAGAAAGTGGACACCTTTGTCTTATTCCTGGTCTTAGGGAGAAAGCTTTTAGTTTTTGCCCATGAGTTTGATGTTGGCTGTAGGTTTCTTATATTTGGCTATTATTATGTTGAGGTATGCTCCCTGTATTCCCATTTTGCTGAGCATTTTTATCATAAATGGGTGCTGTATTTATCAAATGCTTTTTCAGCATTGAATGATAGGATCATGTGATTTTTGTCTTTCATTTTGTTTATGTGGTATATTATGTTTATTGATTTGTGAATAGTATATCATTCTTGCATCCCTGGGATGAATGCACTTGATCGTGGTGTATGATCTTTTTAATGTATTACTGGATCCTGTTTGCCAATATTTCTTGAGTATTTTAGCATCTATGTTCATCAGTGATATTTGCCTATAGTTTTCTTTCTTTGCTGTCTCTTTATCTGGTTTTGGAATTAGGGTAATACTGGCCTCATAAAAAGAGTTTAAAAGTATTGTCTCTTTTTGTATTTTTTGGAATACTTTGAGAAGGATAGGAGTTAGTGTTTCCCTAAAAGTTTGGTAAAATTCACCTGTGAAGCCATCCGGTCCAGAGCTTTTGTGTGCCAGGAATTTTTTGATTACTGTTTCAATTTCAACAGTTGTTATTGGTTTATTCAGGCTTTCTGCTTCTTCTGGTTCAGTTTTGGAAGATGATATGTTTCCAGAAATGTGTCCATTTCATCCACGTTGTCAAATTTCTTGGCATATAGTTGTTTGTAGTAATTTCTTACAATCCTTTTTATTTCTGTGGTATTTATTGTGTTTTCTTCTCTTTCATTTCTAATTTTATTTATTTGGGTCCTGTCACTCTGTCTCTTTTTTTCTTGATGAGTCTAATTAAAGGTTGTCCTTTTAGTTTAATAGAACAAATGTTTCTTTCAAAAATCAATCATCTCACTTGAGCTATGGATTCTATTTCCTCTTGTTTTTTCTTATGAACTTAATAATTTTGTTATATTCAATAATAAAAAAGTACTTTTAAAAAAATGAACCATTTCCATTATTTTATAAACATGATCCAGTATTGCCAACATTTGAAAACAAAGTCCCATAATCTTCTTCAAGTCCCACAGCTAAAACCTCACTTTTTGGTTACTCTTCATATACAAACTTCCAAGAATCATTATCTATACTTAGAAACTCCTCTTACCTGCAATCACACTTTAACCACTCAAATCAGATTTTCTACTTAACACTCAATTTAAACTGCTCATTTTCTACTCAGCAATGTCCAAACTGTTGCCACAAAAAAATATTTATCTGTATTCATCTTATACTGAATCACTGACATTTAATAAAATTCAATATTCTATTCTGTATTCTATGAACCTACTCCTTGTTGTATAACAGATTACTTTTTTGTCTTCTACCTAACCTCCAAATATTGATGCTCTTCTTCTTTGTGGGAGGGGTGGTTCTCTACTTATCTCTTTCAACATACCCTTTTATAAATCTCTACACCAATATTTCCCAAATCATCTATTCCAATTATTTCTTTGTATTACAAAATTTCATATAATCCGCTTAATTTGACTTCTTCTCTTGAATAGACTTTTTTTTTAATTTATCAAATTTAAGTCATTTATTTTATACCAGCTCTTAACATCCTTCCTTAAGAACTCCCAGCTTCACTCCTAGACTTCCCAGTAAGTTAGTCTTTACCTCTAGGTGAATTGATACCACCTTTCACCTAAATCCTTAAGTCAGGAATCTAAGAAGCATTCTTGATTTTCCCTTTTGATAATTCCCCTTTTAATCTATCAGCACCACTTTTTATTCTATCTCAATTTACCTGCAATCTTTCTACTTATATTTCACACCAATCCCTTTAACTTAATGTCATCCATCATTGTCTGACTTCTACATCAGCTTTCCCATCTGGTCTTCCCATTCTTACATGATTTTTTTTTTTTTCCTTTCATATCTTTCTCCAGAAAGCAAGGGTGATCTTTAAAGTCCTAAATAAAATAATGTCTCTTCCCTGCTAAACTGATGTTGCAGTGTTCTTAGGATAAGCTATAATTTTTTTTAATGGATCTGAAAGTGCTATGTAATCTGACTGCAACCTATCTGTCCAGTACCATCTCAAATACATGCCACCACTGCAATCTATGCACACCATTCTCCTTTCCATTTTTCTAACGTGAAAACTATTTCTCAGTTCAAGAGCATTGCACGTGCCATTTCTGCTTTCAGAAATAATGGTATGCTCACTCTTCACTTAATCATTTTCTTGTCATCTTTCTATTGTTACCTTAAATGTCATCTCTTCAATGAAGCCTTTGCTAATTACCCTATAGAAAGATAACTTTAATTTGTATATATAAAGCATTCAAGTATAGAAGGAGAGTGAAAAAAAAAAAGGAGTATAAAGAAATCATTTAGGCATGAAAAGGGAGTATTGCTTCATACATATTTACTCCGATTATAAATTCTGGGTACTGGTATATTTTTACATTAGAAGGTAAAGCAGGGTCTACAGTTTTCTTATTCACCACTGTTGCTAGCATTTGATATAGTGGCTGAAATATCATGAATAATTATGAAAAAAGAATGAAACCTATTGGAAAAGAATATTAATGATTTCAATATAAAAATCTCAGAAAATAAATAATGGTTTTCATTTAGGCAATAAAAATTAGATAAAATTTAAGATTTTTTCTATATCCTGCTCAGTATACATTTATATAAAGAGCTAGATACCATATTTCATCCTTATTCAGGTAGCTGCCTCTAGGATTTTTCCTGCAGAGTGGTCAAATAAAAACACAAATTACCAATTATTATGCCATCAGTAACTTACAGAAAATGTGTAGTTGTGTATCTAAAGAGCCCAAACAGAACTCCAGCCCCAATACTCTCATTTTTGCAAAAATGCATGCACACACATACAAAGTAATATGATATACAAAGGAAGTAAATGAGGGAGTAACGGCATTCACAATCTGTTGCTGACATACAATTACCTGGGTTAAGCAAAACAAGGCAGATTTTTGCATAACCCTCTCAAGAGCAAACAAAGCTGGGTAATTGGTACTGGATGGCAGTTGATTCACTGTAGACTCAAGTGAGATATTGCACATTTAAATGCACCATGTAAATCATGTGTACATACTAATGGGTTCTAAATTAGCTGTTGTTCCCTAAGAAAACATCCAAGTATTATTGTGAACTCAATGAAGATGTCAACTCAATATTTAGTTGTAGGCAAAAAAGGCAAGTAAGATCTTAGATTGGGTTAAGATTATAAAAACTCATTGCAGAAAACATTCTGTCAGTGAATAAACCAATGATTACAAACTACCTTGGGAAATACATTTCCTTGAGGTGATACAATGTCAAAATCATCTGGAATTTCCACTTAAAATAATGTTAATGTGTTGGATTTATGTCAGTAATTTTTAAAGGGAAATAATTAGATAAGAGACTGTGCATTGTTTGACAAAACCATTACACAATAGGCACAGTTTCCTGATCATCTGTTAGCATCAGAAAAAATCTTGGGATGGAGTAAAAAATAAAGTAAGAAATAATATTTCTAATATTCAGGAGGAGGAAAGGAAATCAAATGATGAGGACAGTTGTTAAACAAGATGTGAGTTTGATGAGGTTGGTATGAAGCAAAAAAACAGAGGATTTATCTCAGGATATGTTTCCACAACTCTTTATGACTGTTTATTCATTCTGTCAAAAAAAGGTGAGCAAAAACATGGGCTGTGAAGTTGTGACTACATAAAAACAACTGATGTAAAGTTGAAGAGCTCCCATAGCTCCTAAGCTTTCTTTTATTAGAAAAATTATAAAATCATATGTATAGTAATTATTTCCTGGTGGTTCAACTCTTCGACTCTACAGTGTTATTTTAAAGCAAGACACAATATTCAACAATGTTTGCTTACACTTCCACTTTCTGGCATTTGGTGATCAATAAATGTTAGTTAATGAATGAATTAATGAATAAGTTCACTTGCAAATGAATGGTTTAATTTGCATAACACAAAGGAAAAGTATTACTTCTTCCTGAGATATGAAACTATGTTTCCCAATTGGTAAATGATACAGCTTGGAATAAAGTAGCTCTGTTATAAATACAAATACTAAATACAAAGTATTTTGATGACTAAATAAATTAAGATCTATACTTGCTATTCTTTTTTGAACAGCATGTAATTTCCTTGAGAGGTTTAATCTATAACAATGTATTGCATATCTACTCATACAGAGTTATAGAAGTTATGGATTGAATGCAGAGAATACACATGGCCCTGCTAGCATGGATCTTAAAAGGAAGCTAGAAAGATCAAACAAGGTATTAAAAATGTGATAACTCTTGCCAAAAGAGAAATATGGGTTATATGCAAATGTACAGCAAGATTTTTCTTAGTTAAGGAGGGCAAGGAAAGTTTCTCTTAAAATCATTACATTGAGGAACTCAAATGGGGAGCGTTAGGTAGGTGAGTTGACAGAAGTAGGTGGAAGTCAAATGTCCTAATTCCCTTATGTGAAAAGACTGGGACCATCTGTAGACTTTGAAGTATTATAAGAGCAACACTTTGAGAACAGAGGTGAGTGGTATTTCTAAAGCAGGGCATAGGCATATTTTAGAATATACACAGCATGGAGGGTCACTTTGACACTTTTGAACTTGATCTTTTCAATAATGGGACACTGAACCTCCTGATAAGGGAGAAGTAACATGTTCCTGTTCGTGTTTATAAAAATATTACTCTGGCTGCCTCATGAAGAATGTTTTGGGGTAGATATGCTATGGGTGATGCAAATTAGGGGGGTGCTATTTCATTCACACTAAACAGCAAGAGAGAGTTATATACAATACAAAGTGCATAATAATCACAATGGAATATAGGATGTATCAATTATCAATGTAAATCATTGATAATTATTACAAAGCTTATTGAAAGACATAACATAGTAGCTTTATGACATGATGATGGGATAAACTAGCATCTAAAAGTTACCGTTCTTTAAATACTTTATACAGAGTTCTACATTCACCTCTTAATTATCATATTACTTCTCTATAAAGTTAGCGTTATACCAACTCATCTGTTCATTTAAACCACCAGTCACTTTGGACAATCAGCTAACTGAAATCAGTGAAATTTTACTAAATGAAAATTTTACTTAGCTGATTTAGTGAAAATTCTCACTGATTTGTCTGGTTATTTAAGTAAATTGGTAAAAATCAATTAGCTATCTTGGCCCTTGTTTTTTTATTGTTACTGTTTCCTTTCATTAGACAAATACCTAAAATAGCTATGTGGTTACATAATAGGAAATAAAAATGACCATGTGAAATGTGTCCCTATTCTTAGACATGTGAACCAGAAAACACTGGGCATCAACGAGCCCTGTTTTCCTTCATGTTGCATCCTTTTCTGCCATTCTTCTACAGACTGGTATTTTCCACCATTACAATCCCTTCAATTATGGTAATAGCTAACAGGAATGTAAACTTATAGTAAGACATATTATTTACTTTCCACTATAGATGTGATAAAAAATTGGCTGCATAGATAGGAAAGCATATTACATTCTGGAAAGTAAGCATCGCCTTGTTCCCTTATGAATAAAAATATGCTTTAGTAGTAGGCTGCCAAGTGTTACTCTATCTCCTTAGGATTAAAGGCAATGTTTCATTTTTTACAATGTACTTGGAAAGATAAAATGCATCAGAAAACTCTATTCCCTAAATTTATCATTTACACAGTTGCCCTATCATAGTCACATAATTCATAGACTGATTAAATGCAATGTGAATGAATCATGTAACTAAATATTTTTAAGGCAGTGCATGAACAATAATCAATAATATACCCAAACTCACATCACTAGCTATTGAACACAGTATTCTTTATTTTGGCAAATGGTAGAAAATTTATATTTGGAGGTCATTTAGAATCAGAGGTCCAAGGTCAAATCTAGGCATAATTATAAAGACTCAAGTATTTCTTTACAAGTCTCCAGGCTTCCTAGGTATTTTTGTGTGAATCTTTTTAGCCCATTTAACCTGACACTTAAATTCCTGGAACAAAATATCAAAAGACCAATGGAAGTTGACTTTATTTCAGGAAAACCCATGTCCTTCTCTTCTTTATATAAAACTAATGATGGAAATGCTTTCTAAAAACTCCTTCGTTATTTAATTTTTTACTGAAGAATTGTCATAAAGAGCACCCACTGAAATTGAAGAGTAATTTAAAAAACCATGAAATGCTAAAGCAGTTGTGAGAAAATCAACATCAGCATAGTCTTTCATAACCTTTACAGCACTACTAAGACTTAGTAGTCTTCTTCATTAATATACTATTTTGTCTGGATTGCTTTGTCTGTCATTTGAATCAAAAGTCTTCTGAGATATAAAGCCATATTATTCTGCCTATTAAAAATGCCAAATGTGCTGACAGTTCTTGTAAATAAATAATCATCAATGTCTGCACACGACAGGCTAATCTAGTACCACCATGCTCTTTAAGAGAAAAAAGAAAAAACTCAGAGGCATCTATTTTATATCATATACATCTATATGTTCATTGTCATCTGTCCAATTTCCTCACTCCTAAAACAAAAGGTAATTTATATGTTAAACCTCAATAGATATAACAAGAAATAAATTGAGATAAAGCAAAAACAAATAAAAACAACCCCCATTCTTGCCATGTTCAAAAAGCTGTCATATTCAGGAAACTGACTAAAGAAGAATAGGATTGCATCCAAGATTCATTGTAGATGTGATCCAAGGAAGGAAGAGATCTCATAGCCGATAATTCACCCAGCTACTATTGCCCCTCAGCAACTTAGAAGTTTGTGTTTACTCCATCCTCCAACAGTTCCAACTCACGAAGCCGCGTCATCTATTGCCTGGCCGCACTACAAGAACTCACACCCAGCCGCCTGGAATGGGGGGATATATATAGGTTTGTGATGATACTTGGCAGCCACAGTTGAAAATTTCTGTTTTCCATAAAGAGGAGTGCGTAAGTACATGTGTAAAAGTGTAAGTTAGAGCAACAAATAAGCAAATGTGACTGACATCGGAACTGAGGATTCAGGGACCATATACGTGGTTCTAGGTAGCTTCACGCTTTGTCCACAAGCATTTTTGCCGCACACATTTTAGCTGCACAGATAATTGCCATAAGATAATTTTGTCACAAAAGGTAAAATACCTGGTTGACAGTTTGGTTTCATTTCTCTGTTAACAATTTTCTTGCAGTATTCCTAATTTTTATATTCTATAAATCTTAGCCAGGCTGCACAAAATACCAGACAATGAAAACATAACTTAAAAAAATTTTTTTTATTGATTTTTATTTTTATTTCTATTTTTTTATTTTTATTTTTTGGTTTTTCATTTACAGTTGTCCCATTTTTCCCCCATTGCTCTCCCCCACCCCGCCCACCCCTCTCCCACAATCATATCCCTCCCCGTTGTCCATGTCCATGAGTCATTTATACAGGTTCTTTGACTAAACCCTTCCCTTACTTATCCCCCTTCTCTCCCTCCCCTCTCCCCCCTATTGACTGCTGTTCTGCTCTTTGTCCTATTTAGTTTGTTTGTTTATGTTGTTCTTAGTTTCCTGTATTAGGTGATATATGGTATTTTTCTTTCTTCGCCTTATTTCACTAAGCATAATTCTCTCTAGTTCCATCCATGTTGTCGCAAATGGCAGGAGTTCCTTCTTTCTTTCTGCTACATAGAACTCCATTGCGTAAATGTACCACAGTTTTTTGATCCACTCATCTACAGATGGGCACTTAGGCTGTTTCCAGCACTTGGCTATTGTAAACAGGGCTGCTGTGAACATAGGGGTGTAACTTTTACAAATCCTTTGGTGAGCACAGTCATATCCCCTACCTATTAAACCCAAAATTTTAACAAACTATGGCAAATATAAAAGAGGTGGCTACTAATTCACAAGTCTTTAAGAGCATTAATTATCCATTCTGTAGGTGGAACCTGAGATCTCTCTTAATGAAGGAATAAATTTTAGTGAAAAAGTGTGATGCCAATAAGAGGAATCAACAAACAAAATATAGAGCGTAATACCGTAAATGAGAGACTTTGAAAACAATGTGGTATTTTTATTACTTTCAATAAAGGCTTTTTAAATTTTTTAATTAATTTTCCATGTTTCATTGTATTCTTTTTAATGTTTCACTTTTATTTTTTTGTTCTTTTATCATTTATGGTACAATTGCCATATGGCTAGTTAGTTATGCATTGAAAATGTTTGTCGTAAAAGTAATTGTGGCAAACATGCTTTCGGCAAGCATGTTTACAATGGAAATACAGGACACACTTATACAGTTTCTGATGTACCTCTGATTGATTTTTCGAAGAAGATAGAATGAAAAAATTCCAGAGAAAGGCAAACTTGGTGCTAGGAGTGCTGTGAACAGTATGTGGGTAATAGATATTTATTTTCCAGGACCGGTTGCCGTATTTTTTGTCTAATGAGGGTTAGTGTTGGCCATAGTTTCCAGAGTACAGGATAATATCCCCTGCTAAAAATAGCTCACATGTTCCTTAAATTCAAATCTTATTTTGGTTTATAAGGAAATGCTTGCTCATGAAAGCATAAAGCAAGGCCAGTCATATATCAGCATTTTTAAACTCGACAGAAATAAAGACAATAATATAACAATTGAAGTGATAGTAAAGTCTAGTCCAATTCTGAGTAAATGGCATCGGAATCTTGAACATCCAGAAATCATTTTGAGTATGAATAATGGTAAATTGAAGAGCATGGATTAAAAAAGCCTAAAAAAGAGAAGTGAAAGAATTTTCCCTTTTGTGAATTTGTTGAGGGATGCTGGCCGGAATTATTGCTTTAAATTAACATACTCAAAGGTGGGAAAAATTAGCCCCAAGTAATTCAGTCAATCCACTCTGTTTCGGTGAGTCCAGTGCCTATGACATACCTTTGTGTTTATTCTTTCGAAGGTACAAGGAAAGGAAGGGTCAGAGCTCATCTTCTTTAAAATCAGCCTATAAGAGTACAGTAAAAGCGTAAATGGTACTATGAAAACTTGTATTATTTTCCTCTACAGTTACTTTTTATTAGTAGAAATATCAAAGATTTATGCTATATTCCTCCAGAGCTTTCTATATTATTAGAAATAGACATTTCTATAAGTCTGAGGTTGTGTGGAATCACTGTGCTTGTACATGAGGCACTTATGTCTAGGGAATGGATGAGGTAGGCAATAGGAGTTGATGGAAGAAAGAATCAAATAACTCAATTTCCACAATGACCTATTTAAAATTATTTGAAATATAAGTAGGTATTGAAAATGTACTTAGGATCAATATTTATTCAATATAACTTGCACTTGAAAACTATACTTAAATGAACCCAACATATGTGAATTGGAAAAATAAATTTTTCCTTTCAGATCTTTTCTGTTAAAAAAAAAAAAAAAGCTATTTAGCCATGTAGTAAATGCAAGTTAGGATAGTATCTTATCTTTGATTCTGTGTAATGTTATTACATAGATACACGCAGTCACACAGACACATGTTGACCCACATGATCTAGTTTTTCCCTTTATATTTCTCTGAACTGAATCAGATGAATAACAGCTACCAAATTAGACTTCAGAGATTATCTCTCTCCTATGTAATATGCATAGGATAAAAATATATAGCATCTTAAGTCAATCACTATTTTTTTCTACTTCCCTAATGGACCATAAAGGGCAGAAAAAAAAATGTTTCAAGTCCATACTGTGAATGGACTAGCAACATTAAAACAAAATGGAAAATACTACGCAGAGGAATTTCTGTTGTAAGAGCATGTAATTCCGTCTTTCGCATAAGTTGCCTGATTCATTCAAATGATGTTGCTTATAATGCATTTTCTATTTTGTATGTTAGGTTTAAAATATTATTTTTGTTTAGAAAGAAATCCCAATTCATTATAAATTGCTGGAGGCATGTCTTTTACTTTATCATGTGCAAGTTTATGTTCTTTTATGAGAATATACTGGAGAGTATCTCAGAAATAATATATTTATGACATTAATGGTCTTAGTTCTGATTCAATGTTAAGGAATAAAAAAGATCCTATGCTACTTATTAATACTCTAAATCAAGTGCTAGCAAATTTTTCGGTAAAAGATCAGATGTTTGGTTTGGGAGCTAAGCCATCTTTGTAGCAACTGCTCAATGCAGCCAGCGCTGATGAAAGCAGCAAGGATATGTAAATGAATGGGCAGGTGTTAAAAACAAAAACAAACAACAACAACAACAACAAAAACCTCTTGTTCAAAAAAAGTGGTGGTGTGCTGGAGTTGAGCATTTGAAGGAGAGAGGGGTACAAGGTTAAAGTCACTTGGAAGGTAAAACCAATCCAGAAGCCTCCTGCGTCTCTCAGGGGAAGAGAAACTGATATTATAGGCTCCCAGGAAAATACTTTTGTTAAAAAATGCCCAATTTTTACTTCATGGGGGGTACTTTCCCAGTGTCTCTGGGAGTGGATCCTCTGTCCTCATAGAATCTCTGGGGTGCAGTTTATCATTTCCATTTTAAGGCAACTGTCCTCTAAGTAATGACTGAGTGACACAGCTACCTGAAGCTGGTGGTTATCTCTCTCAGATGAGACCACAGTGTTTGCAACCATTGAGGAACAGATGACCAGACATTCCGGCACTGATTCTTAAATGCTTTGATCAGGAAGTGTCACGTGACCCTTTTGCCCATTGACCAGAACGAATCACATGGCTCTTTGTAACTGTTCA
The DNA here is from genome assembly GCF_987537825.1 of Furipterus horrens. Taxonomy (NCBI): domain Eukaryota; kingdom Metazoa; phylum Chordata; class Mammalia; order Chiroptera; family Furipteridae; genus Furipterus; species Furipterus horrens. The sequence goes on along the minus strand of NW_028327182.1, from coordinate 23,644,644 downwards.
GAGGCTGGGGGATCTGAGAACAGATAAAATGTTAAGGGAGCATGCTATCTTGGCTACACTCAAGAATTATAAATGGTTATTAGCAGAGAGAAAAGTGTAGATAGTGACTAACAAAGTATGTTTATAATAAGATACCAAGTTGGCCAAATAACTTAAAAAATGGACACTACCTAATTTGTTGTCTTCTGCTTTCAATAATATGGGCTGTAATAACCCTTAAAGTGCTGAAAATAGAATAGAATATCTGGAAAGTGAAGAGAATATACAAATACAAAAAATGCTTTTTTTATTTGCAACTAGAAAACGATCATTCGAGATGTAAATTGGAGCATTTGTAGGAAGATTATCTTCATGAAAACTGTAAATCTAAAAGTTAAGCACCATTAGATGTTTATTTTATATAATCTATATATCTCTTTAGCCATTTTTATTGTTAGAACCAACAACAGAGCCCTATTTTCCTTTCAATGTTTTGAAATATACTTTCATAAAGTCCTGGGTACATGTCCGGTGACTTCCAGCCTTCATTTCTTTGGTTTTAATACACTCAAAAATGATATGGTTACTTATTCCTAAAGATCATTTCGCTTCCACATCTTAGTAGTGTCCGGAGTTGCAATTCCCCATATTGATTCCTTTACATTTTTCATGATGAAATATTTAATAAGGCAAGTCAAGAATTTATCAGGTATTCTGTATTGAGCAGTATACTTCCAGTGAAGTCCTCCATCCCTACTAATACTGATACAGTGTCTGTTTTATGATGTGCATGAGGAAGATAACTGCAATACTGTTTGTCTGGCCTAGAAATATGTAGAATTTTTATTTCTTTTTCTCTCAACTTTTATTCTCTCACAAAAGGTATCAACTGCAATTCCACTTTCTTCTGTAAATTTTTAGTAAAGAATTTATTATTCTGATAAAGAATCTAATGTAGCAGGAAAAAAAGTCAGCTTTGGGATCAGATAGGTCTGAGTTCATAACATGAGTGGATTTTGATAAGTCACATTAACTCTTTGAGCCAATATTCGATATCTAAAATCAAAAACAATAAGTTCAATATAAAATCTTTACAAAAGTTTTATGTGAATTTACCTTCATTAACTTGGAGGTAAAATATATTTCTTAAAGAAACATTTTAATTATTTTTAATTCACAGTCTGATGGGGAGAAGAGGATCACCAGAATTGCAGTGGGCAAGTCCACAGGCTGAGCTGGGCCTGAAAGAGATTCCTCACTCTACTGACAATCCTATGGATAGAGCTTAGGTATAAGACCATACCAAGCTACAAAGAGAATATGGACATGCAGTCTGGTTGTGTGCCTGACTGAAAAGAAAGGACTCTGATGGCAACAATCCAGCACAAAGGAGCATATGTAGGCATGCACACACACACCGACCATACTGTTCCAATCATCTAAATAAGCAAACCACTGTCGTCTATCTGGTATATGTTATTTCTGACTTAAAATGATAATAACACAGATACAAATGGATAAAAGATTGTACATAACACATTTAGTGTTATTTGTTCACTGAGAAAAAGAGATACTTAAAATTTTCATCAGTAAAAGTAGATACAAAATATTTATATCCATTGTACAGAATATTAAGTAGCTATTAAAAGAATGAAGTTGAGATAAGTCTGTACTATTTAAATGTTCATAATAGACTAATATACAAAAAATTTAATTACAGAAAAAAATTTGTTGTAAATAAAATTGAGTGTATTTGCTAATATGTGAATATATGTACAGAGCACAAAAGTCTGAACAGATATAAGATAATCTAATGCTATACTTAGGGAGAGCAGAGGGCAGACTTTTACTGTATAATTTGTGTGGTGGACTTTTTTTAAAAAATAAATCTCATATTTCTTGTGTAATAACAAAATATTAAAAAACATTTTATTTCAAAAATATCCAATAAAAGGGAGGAGGAATTGTATTATTCAGCATTATAATAAAACTTGAGACCATATATGAATTGTGTGCGAGACTCCTATTATCAGCAAGATAGAGCTAGTAAGTGTGGTTTCCACATACACTTCTCAGATGGCATGGATTTATGAGATTGGGCACCAAACCTCAGAAGCTGAGAGAGTAGCAGAACTAACTCTTTTCTTGGAATGATACTACCTCTCAATAGAGTTGAACCTCGAAAAACATGGTAATTATGGGCATCAACCCCCAACACAGTTGAAAATCTGCAAATAATTTTGACTCCCCCCAAACTTAACTTTATCAGCCTGCAGTTGACCATAAACTTTACGAATAACCTGAATAGTCTATTAACACACATTCTGTATATTAAATGTATTATATACAGTATTATTATAATACAGTAAGCTAGAGAAAAGAAAATGTTATTAAGGTAATCATAAGGAAAATACATTTACAGTATACATTGAAGAAACTGCATATAAGTGAACCTGTGCAGTTCAAACTCATGTTGTTTAAAGCCGAATGTATTATCTTACAGAAAAATTCCTTAAAATCACTTTAAAGTGAATTATGTCTACTCAGTGTACTATAGGTTGGGGCTCTAAGATCACTTAAATCAAACCAATCTGTTTGCTTATTAAAATACTGCTTCCTAGGTCCCTATCCTGGCTTCTTGTACTGTTAAAACCAAGTATTTTTAGCACAAACCTCAGATAATTATGTCACTAAAGCAAATCAGAGGATCTCTAGAACACATAGCATTTAACAGAGATTTGAAAGTTAAAAAACAACCAGGCTTGACTGAGCTCTTGTGCCAGCATTAGAACACCTCAGTTTTCTTCTCTGAAAAATTGTACAATAGTTTGTTTCTTCTCTTCAAAATGGGGACAGCAGCATCTTTTATGTCAAAGGGGTGTTTACGGATTGAACAAGACAACGCATCGGAAGTGTTTAGCGAAGTGGCAAACAATATGTTCTACGTTAGTGTTTATTATTATTTGTGTGGTAGTGGCTACTGCTGTTATTGGAAGACGCCTGAAAAGCAGTAGCCCACATTGGTCTCTAGGAGATAAATGGCCTGAGCCAAGGGCAAAATGGACTCCAGAGCTTTGCCTGCTTCACGGAGAGACCACCATGCTTGTAGCTTTGCCAGTTGCTGTCAGAGAAAATCAATTAGAATCTTCAGCTTATGGCGCCATAAACATTTATTGGGCTACTATCCTGTGCTAGGCACTTCATATCTTGGGATTTGAGGGTGAATAAAAGTCTTTGTAAGTAAGTTTCTGCAGACTACTGGAAGGCCTAGTAAAGGCCCTATGGGCAGCAGCTTTCTGAAACAAGAAGCAATCACAGCTCTTTCTCTGAGCTAGGAGTGCTCCACCTATGACCTCCCACCGCAGCTGCCTTCTGCAGGCTCCCACATTCCCTCTCTCGGTGCTCAGGGGCAGAGGTGGGAGCACCACTGTATAGAATTGGTTCTCTCAGACATGCCCCCTTGGCACACATTCACACACACACACACACAACTGCCTTTGCAGATTATCCTGTGTAATTCATTTACTATATGTCTGTTGTGTTACGGGCACGATGAATGATGAGATGCCCTGTAGGTGGCCTGAGTAGTATAGATGATCTCTTCCCATCACTGTAATTGTATCACAAGTGAACTTGCAAATGAACAGTAACAGCCCCGTAGCCTGGTGTTTTGTTCAACATTTATATTAATTTGTAAATTTATATATTTGGTTGCTGTGGCTCGTGGAAGAAAGCAGAAAAACAACACAACTGAAGAATCATTTTGATTGCAGGGGATAAAAACATTAGAAAGTGACAGATATTCAATATTCAGGTCAGTTTAGAAGTTAGTGTGACTGGCATATCAAAATCTAATCTTAATTAAAGCCTTGGAAAGATTAAGAAGTAGAGAGAGGAAAGTAGAACAAGGGAATAAGCAGCCTTCCTAAAAATCAAATAATTTTTCAAATTCATTTTGTCTTAACTACCCGTACATACATATGAAAAAAAGGTAAGGTTAGAGCATGTGAGTGTTAAGATCTGCATTTCATGAATATGGGGAATCCTGGAGTGAGTCCAGAAATGGGGAAATATTTATTGTGCAGTCTTGTCTTCTTTTATAATTAATTCACAATTAGACATGTAATTATAATTCAGAAACGGGCACAATACATTCAATGGTTTTAACCATTGATAGATTTGTAAACAAAAGCAGCTGGACTGAAATTTCTTCAAGGAAATATTTACATGCCAACAGTTTATCAAACTGAAAGACTGCTGATAAATCTACACATGGGCATTATGTTAATGATAGTGCAACAATTATTCATCCAGGGCCTTCTACCAGTTTCACAAGGCACCAGATGTAAAAGAATAAAACTTGGGTGGAAAAGGGGAAAGGCCTCTGTGCTTTTAATCCTTTACTACCTTACAGAAGGAACCATCATTAATGTAGCTAGTATCCCTCACTTCTTAAGCTACTTCATAGTAAATTATTCCTTAAGAGAAATTAAAGAACTAGGACAAAGGAGATTAACTTCAAATCACAGGACCTCAGGGTTTCAGAATGCCAAAAATTATTTTGTTCTAAATGTCAAAAAAAACAACAACAACAAAAAAAACTACCATTTAGTTTTAACAAGTTGGCAATGCAAATGACTATGTTTTATCTGGATATGGTAGTCTCCAAATTTCAGTATTCTTTGAATATTTTTACCAGGTAGCTGAGATAATTGATGCCAAGTGATTCTCCTCCTGACGATGAGGAAGAGTGAGAGTGGGAATCAAAGATGCTATCAGGAAAATAAGAGAAATAAATGATCTTACTAACAGTAAACAGAAATGGGGTAGCATGGCAGAAGGAAAACAATAAAAATCCAGTTCACAGAGACAATGGCTTCAATCTTTCTTTCTCTGGGTTCCCAATATCTGTGGGATTTTGAATCTGAGCCTTTACATGGTCAGTACTCAAAGACTGATATTCACATTCAATAGATTTTTTGAGTCGCAGTACCAGGCACCGAGCTAAGTAGGTTTTCAGTTTACCTCCATATTGCTCTCTAGCAATATCAGTATCTCCAATTTACAGACAAAGAAGGCAAGACCCCATAAAATTCCCCAATACACGTATGCTCAATTCACAAATCTAATAAATGAAAGAGTGGAGACTTGAACCTAGCTTTGCCTTTGGACACTATTCTCTACGGGAGAAGTTCATATGCAAAAGAGAAACCCCAAAACCTTGTTATTAGACTCAGAAAACAATGTTTGTTTTGGAATTTGCATATAAAATTCATCTGAATTTGAATAAATCAGTAAAAGGCTTATTTAAACTTATACTTTCTTAGCTTACGGATAAGATTGGTTCCAGAGCTTAGAGAAAATCTGAACTAAAAGATGACGCTTATATATCCCAAGACCAAAATATAGAGAATAACAATGAATGGAAGTCAAGAAGAACATTTTTAAATAGAACCTTCTGGAATTAATGAAGAAAGACTTGTTTAATATTTCTATAAAAAAGGCTTCCAGCAGCAACTAACACCAGCAACAACCACCACAACAGAAAAGCTAAAATTGGTACAAAACAAACTAAAACTATACAGATACCATTCAGTATCTACGTGATGTCATTAAGGGCCCAGACTTTTTTTTTTCTCACTCTTCTGGCTCCCTAACATGTTAGATTTTTGACATAATGACTTGCTTTATGGATGAAATGTGGTTATTTAGCCCCTAGGTCCCCAAGAAAAGAAAACAAGGAGTATGGGGCAAAATAGTTTCTTCCCATGTATTTTTTCCTGTTGTTTTGGGTAAGGCACACACAACACAGACTTCTCCTGTTTCATTTGTCAGAACCCTGCCATATATCTACCCTTGACTCAAGTTTAGCTAAAGGGCATGAGCATGCCAGAGTAGTCATATTATTCCCTCAGTATAATAATGGATCAGGGCAAGAATCTTCTCTTCATAGGACTAAGGGATTTCTGATCACCAGCTGTTTCGATGCAGTTTCTATAAGTGGAAAACGGGGAGTGGAATAGCCACTTGGTAGCCAATGAGCAGCACGTACCACACTTAGTAAATGTGCATATAGAGTGATTATTCACAGAAGGTGATTCTCTTAACAAGATTTTTAAAATGCCAATGATGTCTAAGAGGTGTATTCTAAGCCCTGGAAAGCACACTCTGCATATTTAATTTCAAAGCTAACATGTTAACCAAAGTGTGGTAATTCTGTATCATCAGCTTCAAATAAATCAATGACAATAGTAATTAGTGATGGTGTGACTCGTCCATTTTCTTTGTGAATTGTTCACAACTGTAATTCAATAGAGAAAAAAATAAGAAACAACAATAATAATAACTTTTTATTAGTCATGCTAAAGTAGCAAACCAGTGGCATGGATAATTGAAAATAGGGGATTATATGCATAATGATGAACTACTTGGATTATTTGCTTTACCAGAGATCATTTTACATTCCCAAAGCATAGTATCACCTATTTATTTGAGGATGTAATTGCTAAGCATCTTGGGCGGAAAGGTCTATTAACTCGTCGGCAGCCGTCCGTCTCGAGAGATGATGGTGTAGCTTCTTAAGAGTCTATCTGCACCGCCGAGAATGGCTGTGCAGTCCGACTCGGGAGTGACACGGTATCTGTCTCCTCCCGTGTTGAATCAACATCTTGTGATGACGCTGGAGTGTCCTCTCCAGTGAAGCTGAAGCTACAGAGCCTGGGCAGGGTGATATGGAGGGTCTGCTGTTGCCCATGCAGCAGACCACCCCTCTCTTCGCAGCTGAAGGGTCCAAGGGAAAGACGGAGTCGATACAGCTTGGCTTCAGGTGCGCCGCAGGAGTTGCCGGTGTTGACTACAACGTCAAACCGCCTTAGGGACTCCGGCTCTGGATTTTCTGTCGGGGTTTACTCCCTTAGCCTTTCCCCTGAAGAGGTATGCCGCAAGGCAGCGGAGGTTTTTTGGAGTCAGAGTTTTCCTTCTCTGATGTGCCCTGACTGGAAGATCGAACCAGCGATACTTAGCTTGCAGGCCGACGCTCAATCCACTGAGCCAAACCAGCCAGGGCCATCTATTAACTAGGTCAGAACATATTCCATAGTTAAAATATAAAGAGAATATAAAATTCACTTTAAAGGGGAATATTTTCAAAAAGTGTCTTTACTAAGCAATGTCAATGAATGTTGTTTTGGAATGGTAATTTGAAAAGCTTGATAAGATTGGGACATATAACCCCACTTGTTATCTGGCTTAAATTTAGCAAGACATTTTCTTACTTTAGCTTCCTAAGAATTCAGGCTTCTTTGTCCAAATTATGCTTTGTTATAAAGTTATGAGCAGTCCAGTACTTCTTGACTAGGCTCATGAACACATAGAGTACAAATCAGAAGAAGGGACATGCTAATGCTGAGTGCATCATTGCCATCACTGTCATTTTACTTTATGTGCCTTCTCTTAGGTCTGTAACTGTGTGTAACAGTGATGGTGGTGGCATTAGAGGTCTGCTTGAGTTCCTTTAGTATATTATATCTTGGTTTTCTGCTTTTTTTCTTATGGTAGCTCTGATTTCCTAGTCTAGCTAGTATTATCTTCTCAGGTATCTTTCCCAATCACTTAATCCAAGAGCATTACAAATAAACATAAAAATCATAATATAAATTCCTTCCAAAACTCATACCGTTAACTAGAATTCGGTAATAAGCATTGTTCTTGGAGTATTATCCTCCCTTTAAAGAAAATATTATGTGTAAACTACTACTTGGAAAAATATGTGCAAGAAATAAACCAAGGAGAGATGGCCGTAGTGATGTTAAACATTTCAAACGTAAAATATGAGCTGGATTTTTTTCCCTCCTATTCTCTGTCATTTGGACTTTTGCTCTGAGATAAACAGTTGGTCACATAGTTGCAAAAGAACACACATGTAGCACCTATTTGCTCTATGAGAAGATAGGCCATAATAATTTATCACTTAAACCCAGACATTTTAGAGGTTGAAAATGGCATAATTAATAAATATGCTAGAAAAAAACAGGCATAAATAGGGCACAACAGAGAGCAGCAGTCCCCAACCATTTGGCCCCAGGGACTGGTTTGTGAGAGACCTGTGTATGTGTGTGTTGGGGGGGGGGGGCAGGGGCAAGGAGCTTAGGTGAGCTTCCCTCCTGGCAGGTGCTGGTTGGGGACCCCTGCCCTAGAGATGAGTAACTGAAGCACTTGGTTATCCTGTACTCTTCAGCTAGATTCTTTTTTCATATAGTTTGGAAAGCAAAATAGAGTTGAAAAAATAGTCTCATAAATTAACTTCTCGATAAAAATCTATAGAGATCACTATACAATCATGTGACATGAGAGGGCAATTTAAAGGAGATAGATTTTTACAACTTGGTAGAGAAAAGGGAAGTGAGGGGAAAATACACACCTTTAAATAGAATAACTTCATACAGCACACATGCAAGAAGAAAGGCCTCTTAAAGTGTCCCTTGGCACCAATGTCCTTATTTGCCAGAGGGCAGTTTGCTCTAGCCAAATGCTTTCTGTTTTTAGATAATCTACCTCCTCAACAACTTATACAAAGTTTTTTTTTTAAGTATTAGAAAGAAAATTACTTAGACACAATCAAGAAATAAATCAGTTGAAGCATATAGTTTTGTTTTGTACCTGGTTTATAGAGAAGAGTTAATAATACTCTATTTAGTAAACTCCACTTAATGAAATACAATACTGAATCTAGAACATAAACTGTTTATGGTTTTAAGGACATAACTAGATGGCCTTAACAACAGACTAATTTTAAAACTATGTTATGATTTCTCATTTCAGAGGATATGAGAGAGCTAAACTCCGTTATGGTTCATAAAGATAAAATTGACCCCCAGGTGAGTAACTCACTACTCAAGCTCGAATATCCTTCAGTGTTCTCCTATTTCAGAAAATTTGTAACATTTATGATACCCAACCGGCCTACAATTCTCTTCCTGAATACTACATAAGAGTGACTTAAATACCACAATGCCTCGCCATTGCTTTCTTTTTCTCCCAAAACCGTTCGGATCCTTATCTTGCGAGTTTGTATCAATCATTGGATTTACATGTCCAGCACTACACTAAATTCATTAAAGAAATACAATAAACACAAGATATAGTATTCTGTTTTCAGGAATCTAACTTTCATAAAGATGCATAAAAGAGGATACCTGAAATAACTGGAGCTTGGTTAAGAGCTTAACTCAGAAGCCCTTGGTTCTGACAAACATTTCAAAGTGTAGATGTGACTTAAGTCTGGAAGGGCAGTGGCCCAAAGAAATAAACAGGAAAAGAAGGTTACTTCCAATAACTTTGTACCACATTAAAAAAAAAAAAAGGTGGGGGAGGGGAGAGACAGGAAAAAAAATCTAGAATCTCCTTTGACTAGAATGAAGGCCAGATTAAACATAATCTCTGGGTGTGTCTGTGTGGTGTTTCTAGATAAGATTAGCATTTGAATCAGTTGACTGAGTAATGAAGACTGCTCTCCCTATTGGGTGGGAGGCCGGGGGGGGGGGGGTGCGGGGGGGGGCATCATCCAGTTCAGGAGGTCCTGAATAGAACAAAAAGGCAAAGGAAGGCAGAATTCCTCTAGCTGCCTGGTTGCTTAAACTGAGACCGCAGTCTTCCACCCTTGGATTGGGTTAGCACTTCTGATTCTCAGATCTTAGGACTTCACTTACACCATGGGCTTTCCTCAGTCTCGAACTTGCAGACATAGATTGTGAGACTTAGTGACTGTGTGTGTGTATGTGTTCTTTCACTCTGGAGAACAACGAGTAACTCAAATTTTGGAACTAAGAGTAGTTCCAAAAAAGAAATGTAAAATGTAAGGATAAGTTTGCTGATTTAATTCTGGGGTTTCTGAAATTGGCTCTCTAAACTGACTAAATTTAAATATGCTACTCCCTATTTTTAGTAGTAAAGACAGCACAAATAGTCTATAGCATGAACTGGTGATAGAGATATGCAAAATATCCACATTGGATTCTCCTAATCAACTACTTATAAAAAGCAAAGAGCTGGGTGACTGTATATCGTCGTTGGCAGCCGTCCGTCTCGAGAGACGATGGTGTAGCTTCTTAAGAGTCTATCTGCACCACCGAGAATGGTTGTGCAGTCCGATTCGGGAGTGACACGGTATCTGTCTCCTCCCGTGTTGAATCGACATCTTGCGATGACGCTGGAGTGTCCTCTCCAGTGAAGCTGAAGCTACAGAGCCTGGGCAGGGTGATATGGAGGGTCTGCTGTTGCCCATGCAGCAGACCCACCCCCTCTCTTCGCAGCTGAAGGGTCCAAGGGAAAGACGGAGTCAATACAGCTTGGCTTCAGGTGCGCCGCAGGAGTTGCCGGTGTTGACTACAACGTCAAACCGCCTTAGGGACTCCGGCTCCGGATTTTCTGTCGGGGTTTACTCCCTTAGCCTTTCCCCTGAAGAGGTATGCCGCAAGGCAGCGGAGGTTTTTTGGAGTCAGTTTTCCTTCTCTGATGTGCCCTGACTGGAAGATCGAACCAGCGACACTTAGCTCGCAGGCCGACGCTCAATCCACTGAGCCAAACCAGCCAGGGGGTTGTGACTGTATATGATACTTTCAAAATTATTTTGAAAACTAATAAACATAATAAGGTTGGCTGCTTGCTCCTCATTTCCCTGGACAAAGTGATGAAAGAAAAGTACGAGCTCAGGGGTTTAAGTTTCCAGCTCAAGAACCATAAAAAATAACCTGAAGGCTTCTATGTGTGGCCTGAAGACCTTTCTCTAGCCCCAAGGCTAAAATTACTGAAAGTCAAATGTAGAATCTCATCTTCTGACTGGCTGAAGTACAACTCAACTTGAACTCCCAGCCTTAGAGGATGTCTCTACCCTACAAGTAAACATTAACAGTAGACTGTTAAAAGGAAGGTATTGTTTTGGAAAGAATATGATCTGGTAAATTGGTGTGGGGACATGTGAGACAACCCTAATAAAGCTGAGGACACTGAGCCCTTAAATTCTCATGAGTTTTTTGCCAATGGAAGAGATCTTACCAATCTCAGTGAAAGGAGCCTCCTCACACTCCTTGGCGATACCAGCCCCTACCCTGCGATTATCTGCCTTTCCACCCTGTCTGAGGGGATGAAGGCTGCATGGCCTGAGGAAATCTAATGGCTTCCCCTGAGGCATTGGTCCCTTAAGACAATGCTGAGTCTTCTCAGGACCTACCCTCAGCACTCCTCTTTGCTTCCAGGCATATAACCAAACTCAGGTCTCAGCAGGCTCCTAAAGTTGCAGAACAAGGTTTGACCCATGAGGAGACATGCTACAGTCCAAAACAGCTTCTTGAGCTCTCTGACTTATAAAAGCAAAAGTCCAGGGACATGTGTAGGAATGGTAATAACATATAGGATAATGGTGGAAAGAACATAATTTGGGTGAGGTGATATTTATTTATATGGGCTCACTAAGCAGAGATTGTACATTTAACATAGCTAAAAAAATTTGAAAGACTACTAACAGTTTGATTGGTTCAGTGAATCATGAACCAAAATGTGGAGCACAGTGAGGACATTGGAATTACCAGATTTGCCTTGGTTTGATATAGAGGGAGAGATTTAAAGGTTTAGGAGAATAGAATGATAGAGTGGGTGTGTCATTTGAGACCTGCTCACCAGCCCTGGGAGAGTCTAGAAGACATGGCTCTCACCAATACTGTGAGAAATAAATTTGTAAGGGAAACCCCACATCCTTGAAGAGTTCTGTGTGATCTCTCTTCTCTGCAGACCAAACTTTACAATGGGAACTACAGTCACTGAACTGAGAAAAATAAATGCAGTGGGAGTAATTGGACCCAGGGATAGCAGAGGCCAAGTGGCAGCACTCAGCTGCCAAAGGCAAAACGTGTCTGGTTAATGTAATTGACAGCAGAGTCAAAGCGGCAATCAAAATAGTCTGAGATATGCAAACCAATGTTGATCAAGGTGTTCCTAGACGTGAAATAGATAGGAAGCCCACTAAATTCTTACTTGATATGTGTAAGCAGAAATGTTCAAGGCCAGGTGGGAAAAACGTCTAACCTGACTCAAAGAGCAGACTTCAATTAATTCCCAGACTTGAGCCAGTTTATAGACTCAGAACCCTTTGAATAAAGAAGAGGCTGGCTCTTTGGAGGAAGGACCCTTGTGCACTACCAAAAATTTATACTGTTACTTTTTCTCTCATCCTTGGCCTAAGAGATATATGGCTTAAGGAGATGCATTTGAGTGCCAGGTTGACAAGGAGTGAAGAATGTATCAACTCAACTGGGCCCTGGCTACTCAGATTAGACATTATTTCTGGGTATGTCTGTGAGGGTGTTTCCAGATAAGATTAGCACTTAAATTGGTGGGTTGAGTACAGGAGAGTGCTCTCCCCAGTGTGGGTTGGCATCATCCAATCTGTTCAGGGTCTGAATGGAACAAAAAGACAGAGGAAAGGAGAATTTGCTCTCTGCCTACTTAAGCCGAGATATCATTCTTCTCCGACCCTTTAACTGAGACTTAGATATTAGCCCTCATGGTTCTCAGGCCTTCAGACTGAGACTGGAATCTGCACCACTGGCTTTCCAAGATTCCAGCTTGCAGATGTTAGATAATGGGACTTCTCAGTCTTCATAATTAAGAGAGCAATTCCTTATAATAAATCTCATGGTGGATATATCCTATTGATTCTGTTCCTCTAGATAGCACTGACTGTTTCAGTGGTATATGACCCCAGATAATGAAAAATCTTCAAATTTGAGAAAAGAATAAAAACATGGAACAGCAAGTCATTATATTTATTAAAATGTACTCAAGAATGCTTAACAATATGAGGTGGTAATAATACATTTTAAAGCAGGATATTAAATATTATGAATTATATAATTATAAATAAATATTAATAGGATTTATCTGTTTCTAGGATAGGCAAACTGAATTCTAATTCTTCATCTCCACAAATTATTTTGCATTTTATAATTATTTAAAATTTTAATTGTACCACATGGTGAAATATGATATGTGCTTTTCTGTACTTGTTTTATATTTTCCAGAATTAATATTTCTCTAGTTTATTCAGATACTCTATTTTCTACATCATTATCATTAACATACTCTCAAACACTCCAATGGTAATGTAAACTCCTCTTGTATGTGATCAAACATGTCTGATATGTTATCAGGCGCCTTATTTTTTAATTATTATTTTTGAGGATATCTCTGCTAGAGCTACACTTCATTTCCCTTATTTGATCAGAAGAAATTTCTACACCTGCTGCTACCTTATCACACTAGAACTCATCTTAATAATCAGTCTAGAAATGCCCTTTGCTTTTCTGCTTATCTAGATTCTATACTTCCTAGAGTCCATGTATTTATATTTTTACATGAATTTGTTGAAACGTGATCTCTATACAATAAGACACACAATTTTAAATAAACAGACCAATGCGGGCAAACATGTACACTTATATCTGTTGTTTTTATTTACTCACAATTCTGGCTATTTACATAAGAAAACACCTGAAAATTAAGAACCTTAAAAATTATTTTTCTCACATTTTCATCAACTGATATATAACCTTGTTTTATATGTAATTCTGTTTCAAGACCTCTTATTTAATATATAGTGTTGATTTATTAACATTGAAATCACTGTCCTAGTCAGTGGGGGCAGCAGACATCGTTGAGTGAGCATGCGTACTGTGTGACCATCACATTCAGAATGACTGAGCGAGTAGAGCAACAGATCTGCATCACATTTTGTGTTGAGCTTGAATATTCCTACATGGAAATTATTTGAATTATTCAGAGGGTTGCAGCTGTGGGAAACTGCTGATTGGCAGCTTCATCATGACAATACCCGCTCATGCATCACATCTCATGTAGTTTTTTAGAGAAACGTCAAATCACCCAGGTGACTCAGCCCCCCACAGCCCAGATTCGGTGCCCTGTGACTTCTGGCTTTCCCCCAAACTAAAATCACATTTGAAAGGGAAGAGATTTCAGATGGTTGCTGAGATTCAGGAAAATACAATGGAGCAGCCGACGGTGACTGGGAGAACTGTGTGAGGGCCCAAGGTGCCTACTCAGAAGGGGAGTGCAGTGTCATTGTTCTTTGTACATTGTTTCTTGTATCTTTATCTTCTTCCATAAATGTTTCTATTTTTCATATTACATGGATGGATACCTTCCGGAAGACCTTATATATACATTGGGCAACTCAAAAAATTTAGCACTTTGTGCTTGCTCAAATGATCAGAAAGCACAAGAAATACTGATTTTGGATTATAAATAAATTTTATCAAATGGAAAGTTCACAAGTACAGAATTCATGAATAATAAGGATAGAGTATGTATATGTATGTATAAATGTATATACATATTAGTTTTTTTTTTTAAAGATTCATATAATTTGCCCTGATCTTTTGAAATTTCAAAAGTATGTGATTTCATCTAAATCTTTTCAGTTAATTGTGCTGGGCTCCCTCTGCGTCTCATTAATCTAGATAATCTTACCTTTTTTTTTTTTTTTGTAAAATTTTCTTCATAATTTTCTCCTTTGCTTTTTCCCCCATTATCATTCTTAAATTCCTATTAATAGCTTGTAAGCCTTCCTGTACTGATTATTTCATTTATTTCATATCTTCAATTTCTTAATTATTTTGCCCTAATTTCCTTTAGAATTCTCAGCTTCCTCTACAATAATACCAGTGGAAATGAGTTTTTATTCTCTACATTTTTGTATTTTATAGCATCTTATTTCTAGTCTACGAATGAGTAGTATACTTTATTGTGTGAGAATTTTTCTGAATCCTTTTTTGTGTTTCATGTTTCAAAATTTTATTTTGGTGTTGTTTATTACTTTGTTTTGTTCTGATTTTCATGAGGAAAACTTCCTCTAACTTACGAACAGGATGACCAATGATGGTCATCACAGTGTGTGCATGTTAGAGGCTTGTAGACTGGTCATCCTCACCATACAGTAAGTGTCTGGAGATTTCACTGTTTTGCTGAGAGGCTTCCAAATATCTGTCTTCATAGACTTTATCTCTTAGACTAGCACGTTTTCCACTGAGGATTTTAGTTTCTTTCTTGAGGTCTGTAGCCTGATTGCCAGCACTATGTGAACTTAGTAGGGGTATGGAATTAGGGCATACTGTTTTATGTAAAAAGACCATTACTTCATCCCCTGACCTGAGCTTAACAGATGTACACAAATATTGAGATTGTCTAATTCAACATCTTCAGGTATCTATAGGAGTAGATGTTGGAGGGAGTTATCTGATTGATACGAAGGCAGGTAAATCATGTGGATATTAAAAAAAAAAAAAAAAAAAAAAAAAAAAACCTTTCCCTTTTATAGAACTTTATTTCTCCCATGTTTGGCCCTGGAACTGAAAACACCTGTGCAGAAAATAAGCTCAACCATCATCAGAACCAAGGCAAATATGGGTTCTAGGGTTTTGAAACTGAATGTTGCCAGAATCTCCTGCCAGCCCTTTACCTCTGGGACTCCAGCTGCTCTAGGCCCAGGATCCCTTTCCCTAAGGACTTAGCCCTTGCCTGCATAAAACTGTACATATTTCATAGAATTCTCCTGAAGAAAAAGTTTTAAAATTCATCTCTGTTCTGTCTTGGAACTAGCAAAGACTCATGAATAATAACTCAGAAGGGATTCTGAGTTCTGTAACAGGAGTTTTGTTTTCTGTTGAGTGTGATGACATGTTGGAACACCATCACTTTTATTATTATTACTTTTATTTTAAACCAAAGATTTCTCCTAGCATAAGGGGAAAAGAGGCTTAGCCAGAAAACTGAATTGAGGAATCACCAGAGATAAAGGTTGTTGAAGTATTAAGGAGGAGAGAGTTACACAGAGAAAGAACTCTGGCCATCTAAGGAGTAGTTCTTTCCCGTATTCACTTGTGTAAAGATCACAACATACATCTGACAACACTACCTAAAACGGGAAAAGAACCACCTGAAAAGATGAGAAGAAACAACACTTTTCATTCACAAGGGCTAGGAAAAAAGACCTGTTCTCACCAACTAGATTGGTAAAACTCATAAAAAGGACATTGGGTGGAACACACAAAAAGGTGTTACATCAGTGGTAATTATTGATCCTGGTCTGAGGCCCCTGTAGCCCTACCAAATAAATCTTAAAAGCAAGATTTAAAAAGTTCAAACTGTTTCCAAGGAATGTCACTGTATCCCAGGAAAAAATTAAAGAATTTTACAATAATATCAATATGTCAAGATTGTGCCAAGCTAAAATTCATAATATAAGACAACCAATAACATGTTACCAGATATAAAAAGCATAAACATATGACCCACAATGAAGGAAAAGTCATCCCATCAAAACTAATCCCAACTGACATGTGTTAGAATTAGCATACACAACATTAAAACTGTGTATTCCATATGTTCAAAGAGTTAAATTCAAACATATAATACATATATTTTTAAGGAGGGAAAGACAGAGACCCAAATCAAACTCATAGTGCTGAAAACTACAATATATGAGATTAAAATTACATTAGATGAAATTATAATGGATTAGACATTTTGGAAGATCAGTAAATTTGAAGACAAAACACGATGAACTTGAAGATAGCAATATCCATAATGAAAGAGAGAGAAGAGAGAATTAAACAAAAATAATCAGTAAGCTGTAAAATAATTTAAAGATATCTAAAACATATATATTGGAGTTTCCAAATGAAAGTGGACAGGAATAGAAAAAAATTAATGAAATAGTGACTGAAAAGTTTTCAAATACTATGAAAACTATAAACCCACAGTTCCAAAAGTCCCAAGGAACTCCATACACAAAAAAATGTAAAGAACACTTTATCATGGAACATCATAATCAAATTGCTCAAAATCAGTGAGAAAGTGAACATTTTAAAAGCCAGCGGACAGGAGAGGAATATGTTATAAATGAAGAAATAAAGTCATAAAGATGTCACTTTGTAAGATATATAAAAGTCTGATCACTATGTTTTACACCTAGAATTAATACAATATTGTATATCAGTTACAATTGGAAAATAAATTAATTTAAAAAAGGAAAATAAAAAGATGTCAGCAATTTAAAAAAAATAATACAAGTGAAAAACAGAAGATAACATATTTAAAATATTTTTTAAAACACAGCCTAGAATTCTATATCCTGGGAAAATTTCTTCTGAAAATGTAGGCATAATTAAGCTGAAAGGATTTGTCCTCAGGAGACCCACTCTATGAAAAATCTTAAAGAAAGTCATTGTTTCAGAAGTAAAATGATACAAAATGGAAATATAAATCTACATAATAAAATGAAAATCACAGCATGTGGTAACTACTTTGTTTATTTTCTATCAGTCATACCTCAAATAAACTATGCATATTTTGAAATTAGAAGTTAAAGAAATTGAGAAGTACAGATTGGTAGTTACAAAGGAGCCACAGGGACATAAAGTACAGCACAGGAAATATAGTCAGCAATATTGTAATAACCATGTATGGTGCCAGGTGAGCTGGAAATATCAGGGGGAACACTTTGTAAAGTACGTGATTGTCTAAGCACTATGTTGTACACTTGTAATGAATACAAAATAAAATTGAATGTATACTGTAATTGAAAAAAAAATCTTTAAGTTTGAAAAGGAATTACAATGAGATACTACTACATCTACCACAATGAGCAGCATTGAGAAAAATCAGATATCCGATACTGGAGAGAGGCAGAGCACCTAGAACTTGCATGTACTGTTGTTTGGTGTGTGTACTGGCATAACCACTTTGGAAAACAACTTGGCAGTTTCTTATGAAGCTAGCTAATCATGCACTCAATATATGTACCAACAACCATACTTCCAAATATTTCACTAAAGGAAGTGTAAACTTTTATTAACATCAAAACCTATGCATAATGTTTTAACAGCTTTATTCATAATTATGAAAAACTAGAAACAACCCTATGTGATTAGATCACATTATCTAATGTATAATATCACCTCTAGGAGCTGTGTACAAAATGGAATGGAACGAAATGGAAATGAGGCAAGAAAGGCTAAGATACAGTTGTTGCAAAGAGATGTCAAGTGTTAAAACCTGAATCTGATCAATAATCATTTTAATAGAAATTTAAAGTAAAAATGTAAGCAGCAGCTTTAAAAAATGTTGCTACATATACAGTCGGAAATCAATAATGAATATAATTTATAAAATGTTTTACTCATTTCAAAGTTTACACTACACTACACACACACATACACACAAGAAAGGCATAAGCAAAAATCTCATTATTTTAATGCCAACTGATGGTGTTTAAGATATACTGTTCTTGCAGGGGGTATATCATCACAGAAGTGTGATAGGATTTTCCCCAAGTAGCTATCACATGCTCATAGCCTAGGAAAGCGCTACTCAGAGCAGTCTAGGATACACATAGTGATATAAGAAAGTGCACCCTTAAGCACAATTTGTTACCAGGGGTTATACAGGCTACTTCAAAAGAGGCAGTTGAAAATTTAGCTGGATCCAAAAGAATGAACAAAGAAGTGAGAAAAGGTTTATTTTCTTCTTCTTCTTTTTTTTTTGCTTTTGTATCAGTACGGTGGAGAGTTAATGGAGGATTATTGTTGCTGATTAGCACAGCAAGATTGTTAAAATATTCATTAATATTTATCAAAATATAAAAATTTAATTTATTTTAATTTCCTTCAATTATGTATGTGTTTCATTATTATATCTTATTGAATAACTGCTCTAAAAAGCAAGATATTTTAAGATTGTTTTTTCACTTTTCTCTTAATTCTAATAAGAAATTTTCATGAAAATTTACCATAACCTGAAAGATAGCTTTACCAAATGTTTATTATTTACCTTTGTTTGTTTGTTATTTTGGTTCACTTTTATTGCTCAGATAATTGCTTTAGAATATGATTATTATATCTTTAAATATCACTTAATAGTGTTTTATGGTCTTTTATTGGAGCTCATTTTCTTCTTTGAGATGTAAAGAACATTATATCACAAGAACAGTGTTGGACATGTTATCTATAGTAGATTTGGCATAAATTATTTTCTCATTGAAACATAGAATTTAGATATCTTAACCATCAGCAATTTTCAAACATGTGAGTGAAAACTGTACACATTATAGCACAGAAGGAATAGAGCAAATTCGGAGGGGAAAGATGAACTCATTTATAAAGTGAGTACAAAGAGAAAAAATATTTTGTTTGTTTAGAGAGAGTTGCAGTTATGGCACTTTTTATTGCTGTAAAGAGGGACTCCGTGCAACAGAGTACATACGGGGAGATAGGATTTAATTCTTGAAAAGATATATATGCAAAATAGATGTATGCAATAAATAATCAGAGTAAAATATACAATATATGCAAATTATACATACAGTTTAAGAATTATGCCCTTATCTTACAGATGGAAAATGAATCCAGTACAATGAACTGCGTTGCTCAAGAACAGAGAACTTGTCTGTGGAAAAGTCAGTTCAAACCAATCTCCACAGTACCACACTGTCTCCTGAATCAGATCTTTTTATATTGGCATGGTGACACGGTGGTTAGGAGAATCAACCTCGAAGCCAGACTTCGTTTTTCTGAATTTCATTTTGACCACTTACGAGCTCTGGGGACCTTTACCTCACTGTCTCTCAATGCTTATAAAAGGAGGTGATATGTGTTCCTCCCTCCAAGGCTTATTGGGGGAGGGGATCAAATTGGTTAATACCTGGTAAGGGCTTAGAAGAGAACCTGGATAAAGTAAGAGTTCAACAGATCTAAACTATTTATTTTATAATTACTAATCCAGTAAATAATTTTCAGCCAAGCCCATGTGCTGACTTTTGTTGTTTGAAGCCGAGGTACAGCTCTAACTTCATCCGACATGTCGCCATGTAGACAGTACGGAAGTGAATTGACCTTCTGCCCCAGTGAGTCACACAGATATATGTAAGTAAGTTGTTTCTGCACCATAGGAGAAGGTCGGTTTGGTCTCAGTACTCTTTTTATACTGAGAGAAGAAATGATATGGATCGTATGAAGTAAGGTGCTGGCTATTTGATTCACGAATTCTCTTTGTTAAATTTGCTTGCATCAATTTGGTCATTCTTTAAAGCACTTACAAAGTACATTTCTCCTTCGCTTCTTTTTGTGGTAGTTTCCTAGACAGTAAATGAGCCAAACCAAAGTTTCCAATGGCAACATTTGCTCCTTTATCATACAACCAGGATCTTAGGGCTAGCAGCAAAAGCTTTATAAGCTGACTAATAGAGGGAAGAGGAGAAATCGAAAGAGTTAGAATGGGAGCATTCTGCCTTCATTTCACACCATGACTCTAAAGGAAGAATGGAACCACAAGAATCCCCCGCTTAAACTAGGGGTCAAACAGTTATGCCAATCACATTCATTGTGTCCTGCAAAGCCAGGTTTTGTCTGTGTTCACAAGTGTAGATTTCCTTTATGCTAATCAGCTCATAGGATCTAGCTGGCTGATTTTCTTTTTCTGACAATTACATTGTGGTCAGTAGCATCTGTGTTACAGAGAACAGAAACCAATCCAGTCCCAGCCAAATACCAGGAAACTTCCATTATTATATTTACTGAATTTGATCTTCTTCATGAAATTGATGACATTATCGTTGTAGTTCATGTGGTGGTGGTTGTTTTGGACAGCTCAATGATAAAATTATTGGAAGATGTTTTATGTAGGATGTAATAATGTGATAATCAGGCTGTCACCAAGTTAGTTTATCCTGTTGGACATTGTAGAGTCTTGTATTGTTTTGTTTTAAATTATATGCATCATTTTATTAGTGTTCTGGATTCAGTAGAACTAATTTGTTAGAACACTTAGCCCAGAAAAATAAGTAAAAATTTTATGTAGTTGAGTATGTAAGCAAGCCATGATATTGCTAGGAAAATTGATTCTCAAAGCTGAAAGTGATCTGGTTGAACAAGCCTGCAAAGAATACATAAACATAGAGACTTTGTGTAACTTAATAGTTCTACAAAGAAAACTGGGTGGTAATAAACTTTGTGTTTTCGTTTCCTGAAAAACAAGTGGCATGTGCAATAAATACCAGACTTCGACTCTGATATTAAATGACTAGCAGCAGAAGTACTAATTACTGAGATTATTTTTGTAGAGACTTTTTCAATAAGTAATTTGAAGTTTTTTTAAAATTCATTTTCCCTTTTTTATTACTGTCTAGCAGAAGAAAAAAAGATCCTGACAATTCATAAAATTTAGTGACATTAAGATGATTTTTTATCCAGATGGAACTAAGAATTACAAATTTCAGTAAGTGACATATAAAAAACTTATAAAGTTTTATGATCTTCCTCTATTTCTTTATAATAAAAAGTAAAAGGTAAACAAAATGCTTTAAAACAGTGAATTTCTCATGAATCTCGTAGGAAAGGAGGGAAGATAATTCATATTCTTACCTATCCTCAATTCTCCTCCATCGTATTATTGAATTTCATTTGTCCAGAAGTTTTATATAGCAAACAATTTTGGCCTTTGATGGAAAAAGACATTATCATTGGCATATGGAAATGCAACTTCAATAGGGTCCATGCTCACAAGAGAAGCCCAAGTGACTATAGATTGTCTCAACTGGGGTCAGCATAGCATCTGCTTTCCCATGTAATCATGCATCTAATTTCCTTGGCTTTGAGAATCATAGGGAAGAGAATTTGAAAAAAAAATGTGAGTGAAATAATTTGACATTAGTTTTATGTGGAACTAAATCCACAAAAATAGAAATTGTGAAATATTTGGAGCTTTTACATTAATCAACAAGAGGCATTAGATTTTAAAAGTATAATTTATGCATAAAAAGGCAAATAGTATATAAAACACAAATCCACATTTTTAGCCAAATTCATTTTAGTTCAAACTTTGCAGGAAAAAAAAATATATAGTGCCAGATTGCCCATGATGAAAAGTTCAGGATATTTAAAAATATATATTCAGAATTTCACAGGAGATTTAATGTTTGAGCCCATGGAAAGGCAAATAGCATAACTTTCTTATTCAAATATGCAAACACTTAAGAAACTAAATGACTTGCAAAGTAGCAGTAATTAATCTGGAAACAATTATCCTGTATAATATTGTTACCTGTGAATCACAGCTGTCTGACATAGGTAGTACAGAGAGTCAAAACCAAAATTTATCAAATTGAATTTTTATAATCCTGAATCCTATGGGTATATCCTCAGAGGATAGTTTGCTTTTAATATTAATTATTAAAAGAGTTTGCATTCATTCTAGAATAAAAATTAAGAATAATAATTTATACTTACTGAAAATTGAATATGAAAGGCTTTTTCTAAATATTGAACACATTAACTCTTCTAATATTCACATAAGTCTATGCTTTAGCATTATTTTTATTCTATTTTATGTACAAGGAGACTGAGGTTAAGAAAGAATATATATATATATATTAGTCCCTTTCTGTATTGCAGTTCACTTATCACGGCCTCACTGTATCGTGGGATTTTTAAAAATATTATATTTCATTATTTATCATGAATTTTTTGCTATATTTTGGGAGTTTGCAGTATTGTATAAGTATGTTGTTAAAGTTACGTAGGTTTAAGAGTGTAGAATATGTTTAAGAACATAATTAGTGTTTATAAAAGTGTGGAAAAGGTTAATAAGGAAGTGGGAAAGGTTAATAAGGGACTGGGAACAGTTTATAAGTGTGTGGGAAGGGTTTATAAAGCCTTAAAATATATATAAATACTAAAATAAATGTAAGGTTCCTACTTTGTGGATTTTCACCTATCGTGGGGGTTGGGGGGTGTCTGGGATGTAATATCTGCAATAAGTGAGGGAATACTGTAGTCCGTCTTTCCCTTGGACCCTTCAGCTGCGAAGAGAGGGGGGGTCTGCTGCATGGGCAACAGCAGACCCTCCATATCACCCTGCCCAGGCTCTGTAGCTTCAGTGTCATCGCAAGATGTCGATTCAACATGGGAGGAGACAGATACCATGTCACTCCCGAGTCGGACTGCACAGCCATTCTCGGCGGTGCAGATAGACTCTTAAGAAGCTACACCATCGTCTCTCGAGACGGACGGCTGCCGACGACGACGACGACCGACGACTGTAGTCCCCAAATCATTTGCAAGTAAAGTAAAGCTGGAACATTATAAAAATTGTTGTGCATCTTTTCTCAGTTGTGTGGTTCAACAAACACCTTATAGTCTAACATTGCAATAAAATTTTAATGTCCAGGTTGGCATTTTGGTTTGCATTAACTTTTACTTGGATTGGCTCACATGAATAAGAAAGAACAGAGAAAGACTTAATTATGATGCTTTAATAAACTATGCTTTTGTGCCAAATAAATGCCACATAACTTTAGAACATTCTGTAGAAGAACTTACAGTGGTTTGTAAAGGAGCTAATAGTGAGAAATTTGTGTCATCATCAAATAAACTGGCATTTTTCATCAGAAAACTTAAATTCACTATAAACTATTACTTTCTCACTTCTCAACAGAATCCCAGGAAGACAAGAACTCCCCATCACCCAGTCAAATGTCAAGGTGAATTCTTTTACCGTCTTGTACCCAGCTGAGTCTACCATGTCTGACACGCTGTCATTCTTACTCCTGGCCAACGCTGTAAGATGCTCTTGTTTCCCATTTGTGCGTTCCCTTAGCCTCATTCTCCCTTTTCTATTTTCTCACCAACTTTTTACTGAATCCATGATGATTTCTCTTTCATATTTATCTGATTTTTCTCCTACTTCTCTGACCACATAATTTTTTTAAATCAGGTTCAATTTCCTTTGAATAAATCATAAATTAGAATCAGTACTGTCTTGGCTTTCTTATTACACTACCACTACATAGTTTCTCTGATTAATCTCACTATCATGGCTTTCTTTGTTTTCAACATCCTACAGATTTTCAACTTGTATCTCCAGCTCAGGCTTTCCCTCTATGACTCACACCTGTATATCCAATTTCTTAAGAGATTATCTACAGTTTGATATCTTGTAATAATCTGAAACTTCATACCCAACTGAGCTACTCATCTTCTTGTGCCTGACCCATAAATACACCCATTTCTCACATTTTCTAGCACAGGTACCTGTACTATTGACTGTCTGTTGTTACTATCTTTAACCTGGAAGCCCCGCCAGACTCCCTGATTTCTCTCACAGTCTCTTATAAACCAAAGAGACCTCCAGACTCTATCTTGCATTCATGCTCAGGGGAGAGTATCCTATATCACTTCCCTTATCCAGTCTACCCTCATCTGACACTGAGTTAAAACAGCAGCCTCCTAGCTAGGTCTCCTTATATTTACTCTTATTCCTTTCTAATCTTTGCTTAGAAGACAATATAATGTCCCTACTCAAAATTCTATAAAAATTTCCTAGTACCATTATTATAAAAAACAAACTCGCTATAAAACCCTATATTATTTAAGTCTTAGTTATTTCCAGATAGTAATTATGGGTAGAGATGCAAATAATTTTTCTTTATTGATCTTATATCTAGAAATCTCACAGATTCATTATCAACTCATAATTTATAGATAGTTTAGAGAATGAAATCATTAACCAATAATTATTATTTTCTTCTTTCTTTAACTTTTTATATACACTAGCAAAGACTTTCAATATAAAGTTGAATAGAAGCAGTGAGTGAGCACCTTTGACTCTTTGCTGACTTTAAGAGGAAGCCTTTAGGATTTCCCTTTATATAATGTTTGTTAAAGTATATTAAAGATATATGGTGCATTGTATTTATCAAGTGAAGCAAGCACTTAACTTCTTAGCTGGCTAAAATATTGATTTTTGTCTCTGTGTTATTTTCAAGTGCTTGTTCAGGATTTAAAATATAAATTGCATGCCATCACAATCTAATTCCAAAAATTATATTAATTTACATATAAGGTTAGATCCTTAAAACAGTATAATAAGTCCTGTTTCCCTCCAGAATTTGCTCAGTTCTGCTGTTTTGGTGCCCTTTGCATTCAGCTGCTACAACTTTCCTGGGTAGAAATAAATGGAGATACTTATACGTCGTGTCAGGCCTTCTAAAGAGTAACAGTGCTCATGCTACTAAGATTCTTAGGGTATCTCCAGAAACCCTGGACTCAGTAGGCAGGCACATTCAAGACAAGGCATCATCTTAAACTGTTAGGGGCCCCTGAAAAGTACTTGTTAGCCAGTTTTGTTCACTACCCAGATTGCACCTAGAGACACATGTGGAATGCAAGCCACAGTGAAGGTCTCACCTAAGAAAAAATAGGGAGCCACTTCTAGTTCTTTAATCTTTTAAAAATAACAGGGGCACTTGGATCAAGATAAGGAGGTGTCTGTTTTCATATAAAAGTTAGTAGGTATGTCTTATTTATTTTGAAACTTTAAAAAATATTTAAAAGGCATCATTTTTAAATCACTGATCATTAATAACTTTCTAGGAAAAAACCTTTAAACAAATATATCTGTATTTCAGTTCTGTATCATCTCCCTTAAAATACATGTTTTAGGAATGGGGAGAGAAAAAGCATCCAAAAGATGGATTATTCTAAATAACTGTGGATTAAGAAGTCCCTTATATCTGACATCTCTTTTTCTGCCATAATAAGGAACATTCAGCCACATAATGAATTGTCGGTGTTGAGTGAGAATCTCACTGGCCTTGGACATTAAAAGTCTGTCTGAGTCCACGGCTATAGAAAGAATAAAATGGGAACCATTGTCAGGATAACAGTATGAAAAGAGGAGGCGGAATATAGTAATTACCTAAAAGCTGTGTGGTATCTTTCACTTGATCAACCCACTCTCCCTAAATTAAATATGTTGGATTAATTAATTAAGAAAGTGTGGGAAAAATCAAGTATGAATCAATACAATGTTTGCATTCTATTCCCATTCTTACCAAATGTGTTAGTTAATTTAAGTTACATAAACACATCTATATATTGTATTAATTTCATGGAAGTTCCCCTGTGGCAGAATGGGTGCAGTGAGAGAAGCAAAGAGCAGATCTGTCTCTGAGTGATTAGTGTTCACTAAGTGATGCCTCGCTGCTCACAGTGCTGGGGCTTCATCCATTATCCCATCTTGTCTCTTTCCTCTCTGTTTTTACCAGTATAGAAATAAGGCAGAAAACATGGCCCTAAGGAGCAATTTGGATTATATGTCTTGGGGCCATGTTAACCACAATTTTATTAAGCAGTCATTCCATTGCTTTAAGGTAGTTAACAATATTATCCATTGGTTTAAATTTCAACATTTAAGGTCAGTGATTGGTAAACTCTAACATTCAATGCTGTGTCTGTATCTATATCAATACAAATAATTTATAAAACAAAAACAGAAATCATAGATAATATCGTTATGTTCTTTACAGTAATTGTAATATGTAATAACATTAAAATCCAGACATGTTTAGAAAGACCATTTCTTCTGTTGTTCTTCATTATTAGACTCCACTAACTTGTACCCAATGAGTTACCATCTGATAATTTGTTTCTCAATGTGTGGATCATAGATATTTGCATCATATTTACTTAGGGTATGTATGTAGCAGATGGTTTAGACTAGCTTCTTCATTGTAGCCTCAAAGTCAGGGAAACTCCCAAAGCTCCTTTCTCCCCGGATTCCACATAGGATCCATCTTCTGCAAGCACATGCAGTCATGAGAGTTTGCGGGAAGGAGGGACTATCATGAAGCAGTGGCCCTTTGTCTGCTACTTTCCCTATTTCTGCTGCATGTAGGGTCAAGGTTATGGTCAGATTTTCCTGGGACAACTGTAGGTGTTCCCTGTGCTTCTCCCATAGCTTTTTAGTGCCACCAGGGGAAGGATGTGCCTTCTATTTTGCTGGCATGTTTGATGGCAGAGATTAATTCCCTAATGGCCCAATCAGGACAGGCAAAGAAGCTCCCTTGATGACAATGTTCCATGGTGTTACTTTGGAAGTTATTTCTGGAAGTCATACCTGGAGCCAGGTATGCAAACCCTCACAAACAATTGTGTAGGCATCCAATTGCCTCCTTTAAAACTCTTTCTTCTGAAACTAAGTAGAATGGTTTCATTATCTGCACCCTACTGGACACAAAATGCTTATTATTACCCCAGAAATCTTTATCTTAAACTATCCTCCTAGGATATTTGGTGCACAGTGAAATTTGAGAACCCCCACCGGGTCAAACAGTTTGGAGGGTAAATCTATAAAGAGATCACCACTATGAAAAAGTAAGGCAGGCAATGAGCTACAGTTTAAACTGACCTCCATTGAGAAGCCCTTTATTACCTACCTTGCCCAAGAGCCCCTTTTCTGGAAGTTCTTTATTAACAGATTAGGTTGTATGCTCTGTGATCTCACTAATTTGGCCTGATCACAAACTCAAAGGCACTCATTTATGTAGACCAGCTCATACATGACCTGGCACAAGAGATTTGCCCAAGAGACACACTCATCTTGAACAGCGAGGGTCTAATATAGTAACACTCTAGAGAATTTGAATGTGAGACAGTAAGCAGACAGTAAAGTCCTAGAGAAGCAGGCAGCCCCACAGAAAGAATGCTGTGGTATCTCCAAAGCCTGCGAAGTCATGATTATAAAGATAAATTAGTCAGTAACAGCAGGAGCTGCAGCAATAAAACCAGAGACAAAACACAGCTGAGATACTGCAGAACAGAATAAAAAGATAAAAAGCAAGGAGCACTAAGTAGACAGTGAGAAAGCCCACTGCTACCGAGGTGTTGTGTGTGAACCACGGTCTAGTTTCTAAGACTGAGCTGTGCATCAGGGAGACCATTTCGCGGGGTGGGGAGGTGAGTGTGCTCCTGGGGTGATCAGCTGGCTGCTAACATCTCTCATCTGAGTACCTCTCTCACACTGTGCTCAGCTGAAGACAGCCACATCACCTAAGGTCATGTCTCCTTCCCTGAACCACCCACATCTCCATGCAGGAGTGTAAAGCCCAGTCCTGCTTGCAGAGACATCCCAGCTCCCACGGGGTCCTTCTTAGGGCAGTGCGAACTTTGCCCTTTGCCCAATCGTGTTTCTTCACTTCGTCCCAGTTGTGGATACAAAGCACACCCCAAGGAATGTCTGCATGCAAACTTCTGTCTCAGAGTCTATTTGTTAATCCCAACTAACAGGAGTACTTGTAATCGAATGGTATCAATGACTGTTCAAAATCCATGTTTTAACAAAGAAAAAAAATAACCTTAAGGCTGAGCTAAGTAAGCATTTTAAGCACTTAAATTTCTGCACCCACTATACTGGGAATGTTTGCTGGAATACTTTTAGTTCATATAATGGCTTCCCAAGAGAAATGTTTATTTTTTCTTACAGATATGTTTGTTGTTATATTTGAGTTACCCTAATAAATTAATGAAAAACTGACTAATATTAAGCAGTTCAGTCACAAGTGTGTGTCTCGGAACAAATTCCAAATTCTCAAAAGAAAAAAACAAACAAACAGAACTTTTAAAATCAAATACTTCTGTTTCCCCAAATATAACTAGGACAATGCTCATAATAAACTTTATTATACTTCACCTTCATCACATATAAAAAGTTATCATCTTAAAGTCTCTGAAGGAAGTTCCAACAGTTAATTGGCTCTTTTTCTGAGTACAGAAATAGAAGGGAACAAGCACAAAATCAGTATTCAACATAACAACTGAATAACAGTGAGCACAATTTTAATAGACGTTTCTGAACACTGATCTAAGTCTGTTCAAAAGCCAAGGAAATAATGTATCCTGTGCAGACTCATCTACAAATATTCTTTGGGCAAAGTATGAATTGGAACAGCTTAGAAAATCAATCAGATTTGAGTGAAGGATCCTGTAAAGTAAAATGTGAATTTAGGTTTTATATTGTGCTTACACATCTGGAATATTCGTTGTCCAGACTGAATGCCCTTCAAAGCTTTTAAGGTACACTTTGTTGGGAAATACTTTGATTCTCTTTGGAAATCCATTGTCATTAGGAATTCAAGAATAATGTCTGCTGATATCTACACAAGCTTTAACTGTAGAGAGACAATAGAAATATCCAAATCTTTACTGGTATTTCTACTTAATTAACATATATATATATATATATATATATATATATATATATATGTTAATATATATATCAGAGAAGGAAAACTCTGACTCCAAAAAACCTCCGCTGCCTTGCGGCATACCTCTTCAGGGGAAAGGCTAAGGGAGTAAACCCCGACAGAAAATCCGGAGCCGGAGTCCCTAAGGCGGTTTGACGTTGTAGTCAACACCGGCAACTCCTGCGGCGCACCTGAACCCAAGCTGTATTGACTCCGTCTTTCCCTTGGATCCTTCAGCTGCGAAGAGAGGGGGGGTCTGCTGCATGGGCAACAGCAGACCCTCCATATTACCCTGCCCAGGCTCTGTAGCTTCAGCGTCATCGCAAGATGTCGATTCAACACGGGAGGAGACAGATACCGTGTCACTCCCGAGTCGGACTGCACAGCCATTCTCGGCGGTGCAGATAGACTCTTAAGAAGCTACACCATCGTCTCTCGAGACGGACGGCTGCCGACGACGAATATATATATATATATGTGCATGATCTTTCAAATATATCTAATGCTAATATTGCTTAGCTCACTTAATAGTAAACATAAACTAGTTTCTGTTCATGGTTGCATTAAAAAAATCAATATTTTAATAGCTAAAGGCAATTAGAACAATTTGAGTATTTACACTGTGCCCAACAGTGTGATACAAATGTATCTAAAAATAAAAAAAAGAAAAAGAAAAAATCCTCCTTCCCAAGATCTTCACTTCTCAGTACTGCTTTTCCTCAACAGAAGGTGCTTTTTCTCTTCCCTTATTCTAAGCCAGCAAAACCCTCCCCATAACTCTGCAGTCATTTCTTGTCTTATTTTCTTCCTTCCCTCTTGTGCGCTCTGGCTTAGTTAATAATGCATCACTCACCTCTCCGTCTCCCCACTCTAGTCTCTTCTCTCTTTCTCTTCCTGTACCTCTTTCTCTCCCTCATTGTTTCTTCGTCATCTTTAGCTTTGTCTTTATCTCTTGCTTTTTCTTTTTATTCACCATGGCCCATTACCTGAATTCTGTAAGCCAGCCCATGGACACAGGCAACAAGGTGGTCAAGGAGGGAAAGGGGGGATGTGGGCAATATCTGTATCAGTGTCAACAATAAAAAAAAAGAGTTAGTGAGAGTTATGACTATTATAAACCGATAGTTAAGGCCACTGACAGCCCAAACCCTTATCTGGCTTTACCAGCTTTGTGAGCTCTGGTCAAATTGTTAATCCTTTTCAGTCTCGTCTTGTGAATGTGGATACAAAAGCACCTACCTCAGAAACGGTTGTGAGGCACAAGTGAGGTTGTATGCATCAACTTCTTAGGAAGGTTCTTAACGTACAGGAATGAGTAAGGGTACAATAAATGTTAGCTATAATATTATTATTATGCTTATTATTAATATTTCTTCTTTAGTTTTCTTAGAGAGATGTAAAATACTCTGAGGTTAAGAACTCAAAAGGTAAAGAAAACTAACAAAGTCAATAGTTGAATTGTGCCTTTTTATTCTTGCCAGTATCGCAGGCCTTCCAACTGCTCTCCGACCTCCTCTTGCTTCGTATCTGCTATATTTGCTAGGGAGAAGCTCTGTGCTGACCTCTGGCACCCCCTTTCACTGAGCTGTCCTGATTAAGAGGCTCAGTCCCATGTTCTGTGCCCCATAAACATCTCTCTGTGGGTGTTTTACTAAAATGCACTGTTACTTTTATTGGGACTCACAACCATTTTCAATTATAAAATAAATGGTTAAATTAGATGATGGAAAATGTGTTCAGGGCTAATTTAGTTCATAATTTTATCATGGTTTAGCAAACATTTATTAATCAATTACTAGAACTCATTCACAGAGCTGAGATGTGTAACATAACCAAAGAAGACAGAGTGTGTGCTGCTTTAAGAAACTCACAATTAAATAAAAAGCAAAAGAATGTTTAAAATATAAATCATTTTTAGATGTAATCATAGAGTCCAATGCCTTGTCAGAGAGCTAAGAAGGGTTAAAGCCTTTTTTGAGTAAATACAAAAGATCATCAAGAAATTCTTCATGAGAATGTGGCTCCTTACCTAATTAATAATTATGATTAAAAGGAGACAACAAGACAAAAATAGGACATAGAGAGAAACCAACATTGGACACTATGTAAGTAAAGTCTTACCGGAAAAAAAAAAGATTATATTTTTTGGGCAGAAATTTTCGAGGCACTCCAAAGTCCTGGAATACCCAATGCCAGACACGCAAAGTGAATGTGTAAGTAAGAAGTGTAACTAAGAGGTAGTACTGCTAGATAACCTTCAGCATATTAAGCAAGGGACCTATGAAGGACAGAAAAGGAAATATGATAAAGAGAAAGGATATGAAGGATGTTAACTTGATAACAGACTTCAAAATGTGACTTTAAATCTAACTTTCCTGATACTATACCTACATATGTAACTATTTAAATTTATCTTTTCTGGGAAATCTTTGCTTCTGGCCAAGATTGAATAATAGGGACTGGATTTACCCTTTTGCCCCAAATGACTAAATAACAGGCTAAATATATGAAGAAAAGCTTTTAAGACACTGGACATCTGGCAGTAAAAGGCAGTGATCTCTGTGATCCCTGAGAGAAAATAAACAAGGGAAGCTTTAAGATGGATCACAGAGCACAGTGCTGACATAGAAAGAGCTGCAGAGAGAGCACTTGGGATACCTGTAGAGGATTTCTTTTGAGTTTTCATCAGAGTCTGGATCAGCACCTACATGACAAGAAACTAAGGAAGGCTGGTGAAGAAACACAAGAATAAGAGGGAACGTGCCTGAGACTCACACAGGTCTTAGAATAGTGCCTATCCCCAACAGCGATACTCAGAAACCTAAATCCATGTAGGGTTGAATAAAACACTCAAAGGGTCTAGCTTCAGGAGTGGGAAATGATTAACCACAGAGCAAACCCCACTCCAGCCCCACCTAGCAAAACTTAAATTCAGTATCTGAAAGAATCCTATTATTTTCAGATGACTTAATGGCATCTGTGTATAAAGAGTTAATTAGCAGTCCTGATTGCTATCTTCTTATTTATTGATTTGAGAGACAGAGAGAAAGAGATCAATTTGTTGTTCCACTTATTCATGCATACATTGGTTGATTCTTGTATGTGCCCCCACTGGGGATCAAACCTGCGACCTCGGCATATTGGGACGACGCTCTAACCAACTGAGCTACCTGGCCAGGCCTGACTACTACTTTTTGAAAGGCCTGCATCTAAGATTGGCATTGGCTGACATTAGGTTTGGGGAGAGCTCCTGCAATCAACTGAAAGACTGACTCACTCTGCCTAAACAGGTTGAACCAATGATATGGTTTATGCTAAACATTTCCTTTCCTCTGGGACTCTAGAATTTGGGTACTTGACAGACTTGGGGTACTTCCCTGGTTAACAACATTCCACATACATTGTCACAACTCATGTTGGGGGATTTAAGAATATCCTGTGTCACTGTACTCTGGGAGGACCCTTGGAACCTTGGGTCTGGTTTCCTGAACTCTTGGCCCCACATGTCTTTTCTCTTTACTGATTTTGTTTTTTATTCTTTCTCCATAATAAAACACAGGCATGAGTAGGACTATTTGATGAGCCATGTGTGTTTTTCTAGAGAACAATTAAAAGTTGGCATGGTCTTAAGGATCCTGATATAGCTAGCATCCAAGAACAAAACTCAAGATGATCTACAACAGCCCCCCTCCTCCATGGGAATATGCCCTAAGACCTCCATTGGATGCCTGAAAACATGGAGAGTACTGTTATATATATATTGAATACACATGTGCATTCTTACAAGTCTTTTCACTCTAAAAAAAAAGCACTTTATGGCTTCTCTTCCGCATATCTGAATTGTCAGCATCGCTACTCCTGTTCTTTGGAGAAACCATTATTATACAAAATAAGGGTTATTTGAAAGGAAGCACTTTGACATCTCAACAGTAGATCTTACAACTGAGATGGATACTAACTAACGGGCAGTACAGCATGAATGCACTGGACTAAAAACAAAAATTAAAAATTGCAGAAGAAACAGTGGGGAAACTTCAAGCACTACAACATAGGTACAATTGAAGTGTCTAAATAAAGATAATAGCAAATGATAATGTATGATCATTGTAGCATTTTCTTATTATTTAAATTAAATATATATATATATATTTGGCTTTTTAATCAAAATAACAATGTAGTGCTGTGGTTTATAACATGGACGGTAATAAAATATATGGCAACATAGCACAATGATCAATAAGTAAAAAATAAAAGGATACTTTTGTAACATTCTTACATTTTGCATAAACTATCAATTTAAGTTGTAGTTTACTAAATTAATATATATAGCATGGGACATAAAGTAGCCACTGAAATAACAAAACAAAGATTTAAAACTTAATATATCAAAAAAGAGATCATATCTTGAGTGCTAAATTTTTTAAAAAGCATAAAATAAATAAAGAAATTGACAAATGAAAAACAATGAACAATAAGGCCCAGCTGTAAGCTGCTTATTAGAAATATACTTTAAATACAAAGACACGAATAAGTCAAAGTGAAAGGATAGAAAAAGATATACCATAGTAGCACTAAACAAAAGGAAATGGAACTTTCTATATGAATTCTGGACAAGTAAATTTTAGATAAAATAATATTAAAAGGAGGAAAAGACTAGTCATAATGATAAAATGTGAATACATTCAGAGGGTATAGTAATCCTAAATATTTATGTGCAGAATAACAGAGCTTCAAACTATATAAAGTAAAAACTAATAATACTAAAAGTAGAAATAGAAAAAAAAATCAAAATTATAGTAAGATTAAGTAACCTTTCTTCAATCCTGGAGAGAAAAATTAGATAAAATATCAGCAAGAATATGAAATATTTTAACATCATCATTAATCAACTTGATCTAACTGACATTTATAGAATGCTCCACTCAACAATAGAGGAGTATGTACATTCTTTTCAAATGTACATTGAACATTTAAAACATTGACTATAACCTAAGTCATAAAATGTCTCTAAGTTGTAAGTTTCACAAATTTAAAAACATTTCCATCTTAAAAAACATCTTCTCTGGCAATACTAGAATTAAATTGGAAATCAATAGTAGATCTCTGGAAAACCTCAAAATATTTGGGAGTGAAATGACACAATTATACATAACCCATGGGTCAAGAAGAACTTGAAAGAGAAAGAAAGAACTTTGAACTGAATGAAAATGAAAACACAACATATGCCACTAAAAGGATACCTAAGGTGAAACTTAGAGTCGCAAGTCAATGGTCTCAGCTTTTTAAGTTAGAAAACCAGAAAAAAAATGAGTAAACAAAACCCAAAATAAAGCCCTGGCTGCTGTGGCTCAGTGGATTGAGCGTCGGCCTGCGAGCCAAGTGTCGCTGGTTCGATTCCCAGTCAGGGCACATTACTAGGTTGCACATCAGGTCCCCAGTTGGCAGGCACAAATGAGAAGCAACCACACAGAGATGTTTCTCTCCCTCTCTTTCTCCTTTCCCCTCTCTCTAAAAATAAATAAATAAACAAACAAACAAACAAAAATAAGCAGAAGAAACAAAGCAATAAAGATAAGTTATCATCCTCATTGACTTTATTACAGACGTCTCTTCTTTTACTTAAAAAACTCAATTTTAAAATAATACATTTTCCACCTAAAGCTGCTCTAAAAACTAATGTCTTATAATGTTATATATACTTGAATCTAGTGGTGGTTCCATTATTGGTAATTTATGCTCTGGAAATGATTTTGTTGATTAAACTATCATACAAAATGTTTATTATTATCTTATTTATAATAGCAAAACTATAAGGATATCCATATAATGAGAGAATGATTAAGTGATCTTGGGCATCAACTCAATTGGAGTGATGCAGACATTACAAATCATGATTAGGAAGTTTGATTGTAGTTGCAATTGTTATTAACAATCATGATTACAATTAGCTCCACATAACATTATACAAAAAAGAATGATTACAAAGTTTTCACATATCATATCCTTCCTTTGGCATCTATCCTCCACAATTCTGTCTATGCTCATCCCTTAGCCTGGAATAAACAAAACAGTGTACAACACTATGTTTGAATATACAGATACTGATGGACATTATATTGAAATTTATAAAAACACCACATAGTGAGATTTAGGATTTAAAAAAAAAAATTTAATTCCTACCATTGATTATGTAATAATTAATTTACCTTTAAATGATGAACAGTTCTATACTTCTCCTGATTCTTCAAGGATTTAACAGACTTGCTTGATCACCCATGAGCAATCATCATGGCAGTACCTACACTGTGGCAGAAAAAATCTAAGTTGAAGGATTTATCTACATAATTTAATATCCTGACCATTCTTTCCTCAACACCCCCCCAAATAATCACTTTATAAAAATCATATAGATAATTAAAACAGACTTTCTTCTCTTCAATAATTGTCTCAATACTCAACTCACTTTGCTATTTAAAATCTTTTTCAATAATGCTTCTTAAACTTTAATTGCATATAAATCACCTGGGGATCTTGTTAAAAGGAAGACTTTGATTTGGTAGATTAGGGTGGGGCCTGAGAGTCTTCAGTTCTAACAAGGTCCCAGGTGATGCTAATGCTGCTGGTCCAAAAACCACACTTGACTAACAAATCACACAGCTTTGAGTCATTTACTTACCTAGCAAATCTAGATCACTCACATACTTTTACATGTGTATGCGTATGTACATGTATTTTAATTTTTATGTCAGTTTTTGCCATTAACATGAAACAAATTTGGGAAATTGCCCAATTTACACAGAAGTTTATACTATATAAACAGCCTACTTTCCTTAGTTTTCTCGTTTTTGAAATAAAGATAAATAGTAGGTAAATTATCTACTGTTTCTGATTTCTATAAGGAAGGAAGGAAGGAAGGAAGGAAAGAAGAAAGGAAGGAAGGAAGGAATGGGAATAACAAAAGAAAAGAAAAATAAGTGGAGATACGAGATAGGAGGGGAGGAAGGGAGCTAGGAGGGAAAGAATAAAGAAAGGGAGAGAGGAAAAAGGAACACAAGAAATGATATGTTGAGTTAGGTCATGCTTGGCAGAAAATTGACTTGATGAATGATAAAAGCAAAATCTGGTTTTGAATGAGCAAAAAAAAAATCAATAAACTCTAGAAACTCTTGACAAATGAGAAAAGTAATACATGTTTATTTTTTAAAGTGAGAAATCCTGAAAAGTCATAAAGAAAAGGTAAATCCTTATAATACTATCAATAAGACATAGCATCTGGATATATTGGATTGGCCAAAAAGTTCATTTGGTTTTTTTGTAAGATGGCTCTAGTAGTGCTCAGCTGTCTTTAATTTCACTCAACACAATTTTGTTAGATTGTATCATGACAGCTGTCATACCAGCATGTATTTTTTAAAAATTTTCAAAATTGGTGAATTTTTGTGTAGCCATTTTAATATTGAAGATGGAAGAAAATACACAGCATTTTCAGCATATTATGCTTTATTATTTCACGAAAGGTAAAAATGCAATTGAAATGCAAAAAAATATTTGTGCTGTGTACGGAGAAGGTACTGTGACTGATCAAACGTGTCAAAAGTGGTTTGTGATGTTTCGATGATGCTCCGCGGTTGCGTAGACCACTTCAAGTTGATTGTGGTCAAATCAAGATATTAACTGAGAACAATCAATGTTATACCATGCAGAAGGTAGTGGACATACTCAAAGTATCCAAATCAATAAAGTTATTGGTGCAAGTGAATAATGTGTCATTTTTTATGGAGAAAACTAAACAGACTTTTTGGCTACCCAATATATTTTTTCTTAAGGCTTTGATATGAATATATTATGTTAAATATCTTTTAATATAAAAAAGATACTTATAAAAACTATATCATTCATTGTTTTTGTAAAAATGCAAACAATATATTACATTGGTATCTTAACTTTTTACTTTTATTAAAGCATATGTATTCCCAAGTCCAAGATTGTGTTTTTCATGTTTTGTATTATTCTAAGAAAACAATTAACATTGCTCAGCATATTTGTACTCTAGAAATTACACTAAGAGCTTTACACATCTTATATTATTAATTCCTTATAACAAGAACATAACAGCCCTGGATGGTGTGGCTCAGTTGGTTGGACTGTGTGATCCCATGAGCCAAAAGGTCATGGTTCGATTCGTAGTCAGGGCACATGCCTAGGTTATGGGTTCAGTCCCCAGTCGGGGTGCTGTCAGGGTGTGTTTGAGAGGCAACCAATCAATGTTCCTCTTGCACATCAACGTTTCTCTCCCTTTCTTTCTGTCTCTCTTTCCTTCTGTCCAAAATCAGTAAACATGTCTTCTGGGTGAGAATAATAATAATAATAAAACATAGATGAATGTTTACCTGCTCTTAATTGATTTGTTAACATTTATAAGTTGTATTTCAGGAGTTTGAAAATTAAATTTTAAGTAGTGGGTATTCATATCTGGTAGTATCAGTCCAACAGACTGAAACCTGTTACCAGAAATAAAAAAGGTGGATTAAGTATCTGAAACCATGGAGGTGTCATTCTGAGGCCAGAATAAAAGATGGGAAGACCTCCAAGAAAGTAGACAAAAGCAGAAGCCCTTGTTTATCTTTTGTTTTTTAATCCTCACCTGAGGACTTTTTTTTTTTTTTCATTGTTTTTAAAGAAAGAGAGGAAAGGAGAGAAAGAAACATCCATGTGAGAGAGAAAAATCAACAGTACACTCCAGGACCGGTGATCATACACACCCAGACGAGGGATCAAATCGGCAACCTAGGTGTGTGCCCTGACCAGGAATCCTTTCAGTTACCAGATGACATTCCAATCAAGTGCGCCACACAGGCCAGGACACCTTGGTCTATCTTTGAGCCGCCTATAAACTGATAGTGACAGAGCTTCATTTTCAATTGTCATGACTTTGGGGGTCAGAAAATAAAGTCAAACTGAAGAAATTCACATGAAACTAGGAGAATAAATGCTCAATTAAAAAATTGAAGTAGAAAAAAAAACAACCTCACAATGGCAGTTGGAAGAAATAAAATTGTTATCAGCTGTGGCTTTGGGTAGAGAAGAAAAGTCTTAATTGAGACTTCAGAAGAAAAGGCTCAGTCTTCTGGATTTGGAAATATTTTGGAAATAATTACTCAAATTTATACTTTGTGAACTAAGAGACTACAAGTTAAGAATATAAGGTGAATTTAATTTTTAAATTTAAGTTAAAAGTATCCTCAGTCACCTAGCAAAGAAAATAAAATTCCTGCACAGAGTATTACATTCTCAAACCACAGACAAGAGTTCCAATAAACATGATTTCAAATCAACATATTTTTACAAACGATTTGTAAAAAATGATTAAGAAACAAGGCTTTAAAGATATTCTTAAGTAAAATGAATATAAAATCAGACCTTAATAATATAAGATATTGGATTACTAGAAACAAACTAAAAATATGAGATATTTGGATTTAGATACAGGGGTGGGCAAAAGTATGTATGCAGTTATTTGTATGGAAAATAAGACAATAATTAATAAATAAATAAAAGAATAAACTATGCACATACATCTGTAAACCTACTTTTGCCCACGTGTATATATCACAACACATAAATAAATAAGAGGACCAAACACTTTAAGAAAGACTATCAAGGATGCCCAGGTAGGTTTGAAAAGAACCAGTAGAATATCTAAAAGTAAAAATATTAAAAATTAATTTAAAATTTTATTTGAGTGTTAAATAGCAAACTATACACACCTGAACATATACTTAGTAAGCTAAAAGACAAATCTCAAAAAATTACATGGAATGAAGTACAGTTAAAGAAATGGCATATATGAAGTTTAAGACACTCATAAGTTAAAGTAGAAAAGTCTAACTTAGAACTAAATTAGGATTTCAGACATTTGTAAAAATTAGACGGAGACATTATTTGATTAGACATGGCTTGGAATTTTCTAAATTAAAGAACACCTCCTTGACTATATGGGAAGACCATCAGTCCCCTAAAATAATAAATAAAAATAAATTCATACTTATACACAGTATATACAAGCTGCAAAGCACCAAAAATAAATAAAAGTTACTAAAAACATCCAGGGAGTAAAGACAAATCGCCTACAAATCATAATATTTAAACTACCTTTCCATAACAAAAATAGATGTCAGAAGCCATTTTTAGGATGCAGATTGCTGAGAAAAAATTACTGGAAACCTAGAATTATACACTAGGAAAACTCACTTTATCACCATTTTTTCCCAAGACAAGGGTCAAAGAAAGACAGGTTAAGATTATCAAAAAGTAAATGTTGGTTCTTCGCAAGCTCAGGAGTCCCCTGGGTGATATCTGAGACTAGCCCCAGCACACAAGGGCAAAGGGAGACCTAAGACAGAGCCAAGCCACTCTGATCGGCAGGTATTGGTTTCAACAAGCAGGAGACTCACCAAGATTGTCTTCAGGAGAACTTTGCATTGGTCTGACACACTCTTACAGTTTATACAGAGGCTGTAACCAGTTACAGTCGTGTCTTCCGTACAAAAGGCCCCAACAACACCTTATCTCTCAAGGTGACCTCCTTGGAGAAGCCCCTGGAGTAGAAACAGTGGCACTAGGTCTAGTCCCAGGACAGGGGAGAGGGGAGGAGCCTCAGCTTTCCCTGGTCCAACTGGAGGGTCAACCAGAGGCCACGCCCTCCCTCTGACCGTCTCCGTCACTCCTGATTGGCTCTTTCAATCCCCCACGCCCCCTCTCGTCCTCAGTGCACCCTAAGTGGTCACCGAGAGGCTTAATTAGATGGAGGCAGTTTGTTTGGTGGCTATCAGGCTGCATTGGAGGCAGCTACTACAGCAAGAATGCAAGAGAAAACATAGATTAAGATAATGATTCCCAAAATAAGCAACGATTTTTTTCCACCGAGAGCCCAATAATTCAAAACCATTGATTTATTTGATTCCCTAGGCTGGGAATGTGATCGCTCAGGGCATGTGCTTGTGTTTCTTCATGTGATTTTAAAAAGGTGATGCATCAACAGACTCATCAGGTAGGAACACACAACATTCTGTCTGGATAATGGCACAGCTGCCTCCTTGTGAGGCAGTAATAATGTCCAAGGCCATTGTATTTTGGGAGACAGCTTTTTTCATTAGAGACATTTCCAGGGTTCAGTAAGGACAGGCTTTGTTGGCTATCAGTGAAGGCTTGCTGGGCGAATTTAATAAACGCTTCTATTTTTGCTATAATGTCCTCTAGGGCCGTTCAGTAGGACTTGTACTGGCACCAGGGCATCAGCTTCCTGATTGCCGGGGGTGTCGGCACCGTAGGAACACAGGGGGTAAACAGTGAGGACTGCCTCAGGCTCTTGCAAGATAACCAAAATGTCTTTTCACTTGTCCTGACCTCACAAGGGCTTAGTCACCACTACCGACACCTTAGCCTCCCGTTTTCATGCAAGGGGTTAATCTCTTTTGGAACAACCCACTGTCAGTGCAAAGGGTTAACTAACTGATTAGCAGCCAAACCCCTCTGAGTTCAGCCCACTGACTGCGGATGTTCATTTCTGTTCCTTCTAGATGGAATCCGTGTTAGGCAGAATAGTGACTGAAGTCCATGTGGGTGGGCTGCCCCAACTAAATCCATCTGTACATCAGATATCAGAGGGAATTTCTCTCACACCCTCTCTACAGGCCACACAAGTCATCACAGGAATAACGGTAGGGGCATGTGGAGGACCAACATGTCTCACAGGGCCTAGTAACTCCTGCAGCTATTGATTATATTTCTGTGGGGAACCCTGACTTCAACAGGTAGGGAGAGTGGTTAGTGGTTGTGGCTATATAAAGATAGCATGAGGGATGTTTCTGATGGAACTATTGTGTGTCTTGACTGTGGTGGTGCTCCTATGAATCTACATCTGGGATAAAATTGTATAAAACTCAACTCACACATACACAAATGAGTGCATATACATCGGGTGAAATCTGAATAAAGTTGGTAGATGATATCAATGCCCGGTTCCCGGCTTTGATACTGTACTATATTTGTACCAAATGTTAACCTCGGGGAAAATAGTTGAAGGGTACATGGGATGTGTCTGTTATTTCTTACAATGGCATTTAGTGTGTTATTATCATAAAAATTTTTAACTTATTTAAAATTTAATTTTTTATTTTTTTAATTAATAAATAAATGCATAAAATGAACATCACCTTCCAAGGTAAGATGTAAGGTCACACATCATGCAGAAGTTGCAAATGGCTATCTGAAAACTAAATTTTCAAAGTTAGTTTTCTATCCACCTCCAGACATTAAAAGAAACTTAAAATACGGGGTAAAGAATTGAGGTAAAAAAGTTGTTGGTGAAGGTTATAAGTTGTTTCATGTCCAAATCCCTTCTATCATCCATAGGACATGATAAGTGTCTATTTCTCATTTTTAGTTTAAGAAAGAGACTTCAGCAGGATCACTTAGAGAGCCCGATCATTGTTAGAGTCTGTTGGACAGAGAGGACCAGTGTCTGTCTCAGGCTTGAAGTGTACATAGTAGAAATATGTATCTGACTTATTGCTCTAACAAAGGTACAGAGGAAGTTTGCTGCGTCCAGGCATTCCTCCAACATTCCTGGTGCTTTTTTGCATAAATAATACTGTCTTCTATGGATAAATGTGATACAGATGTCAGAATGAGCAGAAGATAGCTGGTCTTAACAATAAATACTCGGCAAATAAAGGAGAACTTCGAGTTTATCTGCCAAAACACAGGTGTATTTGACTGCATCAAGTCACCTGCAGGTGGAAAAATCCCTAAGGATGAGACAGTGTCCCCAAAACACACAGGTGGTCAGCTTTGAATACTTGTCCAACTAGATACTAAATCTTTATTTACATTAGTCAATCAAAAATTTTCTACCACGCCCCTAACCTTCCTCTCTAAAAATACAGTGTGCTAATAGATTGTTTGCCTGTTGGCTCTTTGGTCAGATTCTCCATTCATACCGAGTTCTGTTCTATATTGCAGGAAAAGTTCATTTTTCCAAGAGCTTGTCCATTTTCATTTACGCCCTGATGTGTACCTGTTGTTGTCTCACAGTAGCTATCTGTGGGATAAGAGGAAAAACAGCACATATAAAGCATATGTTAAAAAGCATAAAAATCTATTAATGGAAGGAGCCAAAATCCATTCAGCATAAATGAACCCAGGCATACAATGACCAGATGAATTTAACTGAAAGATCCAAGTAAAGGGGAGCTCTATTTTCTTTATAAATTTAACAAGATGAGTTAGTAGGAAAAGAGCTGACTCGTATCAATATCTCCCAAATGCCACAACTTGGGGTAGGAGCCAAGAATGGGATTTCTAAAAAATTTGTTTTAATAACTTAATAGTTACCTCTTTACTCCTTACTTGTTTTTCAAAATATCTATTTAAAATATAATATTAGATATGAGTACACACAGTAAGTAGAGAGTAGAAATCTATAGTGCTGGAGGTGTAACAAATAGCTTATCTCTTTATCTGTCATTCATGGAGTAAAGTTTGATCTCCAATTAGCATTATTGAAAGAGTAGCCAAAGAACCTGAGAGAGGGTTGGAAACTACAAGCAAAGTAACTTAAAGTTCTGGAGAAATTACCAAAAAATATTTATTGTTTATTTGGGAGATAACCTTAGTCAGTTACTGGATTCCCTTTGATTTATCCACTGTAATTTTGGGCATAAGATTGATATAGCGTATTTAGTAGTTGCTCCAGGTATTACCGTATACGTGTAAGGAAAACTTACTGCAGTATACCCGTATTGACTGACATTTTACCAGTTCAACCAGTACAAACCTTACCTTCCTTCATACAACTTTACACTCCCCATTTATAACATAATTTGCTTAAATATTTCCTCTCCCTGCATTGAGAAATTCACCATAGTATGTTATAATTTTTGCTTCTGCAAAACTGGAGACTTTGTGAAGAGAAGAGTTTAGGGCTGTTTCTCCAAGGCAGGATCCGAGGCATAAAACCCAAGGATTCTCCCCAAATAGTTTGGGCTGAAGACATTCAGAGGGACGAAGCCTCAATCATGACTGAAATGGAATTTTTACCTCCCTATGCCGTTGGTTCTGGGACCAGATTAATCAATAATTTTATTTAGAAAAAAATAAATAATGTGACTTCTATTGCACCTAATTGGGAGAATTGTAACTTTATATTCAATTCAAAATTAAGTTTACAATACTAAAATTACTTTTAAATATATTACATAATTTACAGATTTTATGTAATTTTAATGATTTGACAGAACTATTAATTCACTTTTGTAATATCTGCACAGCTCACAATGCCCCTTGGCTACTCTAAACTTCTCCCTGCTCCACGTCGGGTCCACTATTAGTTTTCTTGAACGTGATA
Organism: Furipterus horrens; assembly: GCF_987537825.1. Taxonomy (NCBI): domain Eukaryota; kingdom Metazoa; phylum Chordata; class Mammalia; order Chiroptera; family Furipteridae; genus Furipterus; species Furipterus horrens. The sequence continues at coordinate 23,601,115 of NW_028327182.1, read as the reverse complement.
TTTTCCACCCTCTCAGACAGTGTTCCTCAAACTTGGCTGCTCATTAGACCCACATGAGTAACTTAAAAATACTGATGCCCTAGCTCCAACCCCGCCCCACCCCCAGATGAAAATTTAATTGGACACAGTAGTTTCTAAAACTCCTTTGATACATCTAAGGTACTGCCAAGCTTCCTTACTGGCACATGCTCTGACTTGAGGTAATCGGTACTCTCAGGGAATCTAATCTAGAATGAGAGAAAATTGCTGTATTATTTTGGCAGGCGGGGGGCTGGGTATTATGCTCCGGAATAATAGAGGAGTCAAGAGATTAACAAGAGAAACAAATGCACTTATAGTGAGAGGAGAAAGACTCAGAGGCACTGAGAGAAGCAGAAAGGTGGAGATAGTAGAGGGTCGCTGGTCCCAGGGGGAGCTGACTACATTTCTGACTTATGTGCCTCTCTATCTCCATAACCAAATTCTTTTGGTGTTTGACTTCAAAGGGATTTGTTTTTGTTATATCCAACCAGAGGAGTCCCAACTGATCTAATACCTTAACTCAAAATCTCCAGCTTATTAACCTCTAAATGTAAATGATGTTGCCGCTACAAGGGTCGCTCATTACCTAATGCACTTCCTTGGCATTTAGGAATTTATGTTCAGTGTCTGAATCATTTTAGGTAATTATTTACCCTGGATACATAGATGTGGGGTGATAAATACATCTATTCTCAATATTCTGACTATATTAGGAATTTACTGTTTGTTAATAATTTGGCAGCTACTTACCATAGAACAAGTTTGTGAGCGTTGGTAAAAGAGCTGTGATTGAAACAAATGAAAAATAACATGAAAAACAAAAACAAAAAAAAAACTCCAGTAGTATTGTGTTTCAACTAGGGGAAAATGCATCCATGCCTTTGTCAATCCATACAGACTTGTCTGACTCCCCAAATATCTTGTATTATTCTCTAGAAAGTGAATGTACAATGTGGGTCACTAGATCGTTATGACTTAGTGGGAAGGTGTCTAAGTTAACAACAGCATCTCCGTACCAGCAGTATGTTCACTACAGAGTAGAAGACTCTCAATGAATCTTTTCTTGCTGAAAGTAAGATCTGATTCCAACAGAATAAGCTCCTCTGGTAAAGCAGTTATGTTTCGATTTCAGTCATTACAACATCTAGCACAGTGCTTTGTGCAGAATAGAGGCTTTATTAATGAATCTGTTTAAATGAATAAATGAGGATCAATTCAGCTTTTATATACCAGTACATATTAAAGATAAATGTTAGCACCAAGCCTACACATGAGGAAAAGTGATATTTTTACAATGCCATTTACAAGACATTTTATTCTATTAACATCTCCACTTCCCATATTTAAAAAATGCAATTCATATAACTTTTATTTATAAGTTACTTCCCTCTAGTAATAAATAGCTTTTGTGCGGATTGTAAATTTGCTAGTCCGAATGAAAATACATTGGGAAAATCTTAAATTATCACCAAACTCCACTAACATCCAGAGACTGTATGCTGCTCTAGTACAAGTCTTACTGATATAAATACATGGTGACAGAAGACAAAAATGTGATTGTGATGGTCGCATAAACATTTTGGGTGTTTATTATGTAAAGATCATAATTTGTTAATTTATTAAAATAACTTCTTTAGACAGGAAAAAATATTCACTTTCCATTCTCTTGGAAGTGTTTAGAATATTCACAGAGATAGCAACCCAATATTTCTTAAATGCTGCATTTTGTATTGATTAAAGTGTTTATATATTATTAAGTGACATTGTAATTTCAAAGTTTCTAAAGGCATTTTTCCAGTGATAAAGATCAAAAGCAAAACACTGAGTTAGAGTTACAAATATACACTCATAGATATGGGAATAATATATTTTGTTCCATCAACACATCTACTTTACATTATTCAGCACAAAGCTTTTTGAAATAAGAATCATGGGAATATAAGAATATAAAGAAAAAAGGTACAAATAACAGCTTCATAAACTGAGAAATGTACATAAATAAATCATGTATATGTGGGCAGTTTGCTTAGCTGGCAAGAAACAAAATATGGAAAATCTGCTTGTTAAACAATAACTACAGAGTGTGCTTTTATGATGTTTTTCACCACAGTAATTCATATTAGAGATAGAAGCAGTTGCATGTTAAATAAAATCATTGAGCATTGTTCCCTCACATTGCAAAGAGCTGACTTATGTTGTTTTTAGATGCCTCCCATTAGAAAGTAAATATTCCTTCAATGCTATGCATTTCACAAAATTTAATAAAGACAAACTGTAAATAAAGTCACAGGGAGATTTCAGACAGTTTTATTAGGAGATTGTTGAAAAGAAAGAGAAAATTAAATACAATAACAGTAAACGTGGTTCTCACATTGAAACCAGACTCAAAGAACTAGGCTACCATAGAAAATTTTCCAATTCTTGCATTATGATGTAAAAACAGATTTTTGTACAGATTTTGTACAACAAAATTCGTAATAACCTTTTATCATTTTTAGAAAACTTTAAATATATAGATAAAAATAGACACTTTTCATAGGTCCTACATGAAGATGAGTATGTTCTGTTCCAAGGGCTTGCATAGAGCGCAACTGTGGTTATAATATAGAACAGCTAGACATTAATATTTTTTAGGGTTACAAAAACATGGAAACCATAAAATGAGCACAATTTTACTTGTTTATACCAAAAACAAATTTCAAACCCAACCTGTATAACTAAAAAAGGGAGGAAAAATTTAAGTTACAGACTTAAAATAACATTTCATGAATGGTAATATTTACACCAATGTTAGTAAGATTCTCTCTTAACATAGAGCTGATAGCTTTTTTCTTTAGTCCTTGCTAAAATTTCCTTTTATGTCAAACCAAATTCTGCATTCTCAAATGTCTTAAAAGTATGTATTTTAAAACTATATAACCTACTTAACAGGTGACTCTATGCAAGGAGCAGAGCAATGGTGATTCTATTACATATGTAACTTGTAGGCTTTTTAGAAAATTGTTCAAAAATGTATGATTCAAAAGCTTGCCACAAGTCCCTCCAATTTTAAGTGTTGTAATCCTTTAAAGACTGCATATAGGAAAAAACAAGAAATAGATACAACTAGGATTAGAATCTCTTGTGTTCAGACAACAAGAGATGATTAATGGAAGAACTATGCTTAGAAAACCAAGTTTCTACAAAGCATTTACTAACAGTATTTTAAATAAAAATATTGCTCCCTTTTAAGCAAGCTAAAATAGGAACTGTATATATAACCTTTTTATTATATTAAAAATGGACTTAGTTGGTTAATAGTGAGCTACATAAAAGAAGTGTGTTCCAGTATTGCAAGGAAGACCTAAAAACTATAAAAGCTTAGTGCCAGAGTATCTATGTTTCTCTTAACCCAATAATTAATACCCAATTCAAACTCTTTAAACATTTTAAGCTAGTCTTCTTGGACATTTAATATTTTGCTGTTTATGGTAATAAATAATGTTATGATCATAAAATTTTAAGATGACAGCAAAATCATAAACTGTACAGCAACTGTACTGATTTATATTATCAGTCTTTAAAGATGTAACTCCAGATATGCAAAAACAAACAGAAGTGACTTCAGCATGTAATCAGCACTGTTTGCAGCTTTACTTCCAGTTATCTGCACAAAGTGAAAACACAGACGTAACTTTCAAAAAGACAGTGAAAATAACACGTAGGCACCCTTCCCTCTGACCAGGGTGGGAAGCACGACACATTTTAACTTTATCACTCAGCGCTACATGGTGTGGGACTGATACATCAAGGGTTTGTTAAGTTTTGTTTTTCAGCAACATTAACATAATATGACGTTAACATATAAAAATATTTCTGGTGTTTCAATTTACTGTTCAGCCACAATCCATTCTCAATAGTGCAGTCTGGGGCACTACCTAAGGTTCAATGTACATATAAAAATGGCTGACACAGAGTTCTGATGTCACCAGGTGCTTAAGATCTCATTCGTTAATACTGTGACTCCAGACAAATATTTACATGCCTGCATGCGTTAAAACCAGAAAGGTGTCTTTCTGACCAACAGGGTGACAAAACATATTTTCTAAAATTTTCATTTTCCTAAATTCTAGTATACTACTGCATACATAATACCTTCCTTGTATGTTTTATGTTCATATACTGTACATGTGACCAACAGTTTGAATAAGAAGCATCATTATCATTTTTAAGTCTATATACCCCTACCAGTGTGGAATGAAAACATGTTACATTTATTTTTTTGTTTATTTTTTAAAAGAAAAACGACCTTCAGTGAAACATTTTGGCTTATATGCAATGCTTCTTTTCAGATACGCAAAACGTTATTTCATTGGGTTGTTGTCAACATCCATTTGTTGGTCTTTTGGAAAGTATTTGAAAAAACATCTTCAGGAGAAAACCCACAATTAGAGAGTTTAAAATCGAATGTAACAGAATATCACTCTTTACTGTATTGATTTTTAAGGAATCCTCTATGCCTCCTACAAGTTCATTTCCAACTGTTCTTGTTGGTTTCTGGAGGACATAATTCTGTAAGTCTGGGTGACCATTGCTACAAGAGTCTCTTGATGTGCTCAGATACAGAATTTTCAGAAGAGGAAAAGGGTTCATTCCATTAGAAAAAGCAAAGCTAGGTCTGTACAGACCTGCCTTTAACTCTGTATACAAGTGTCCAGCAGCAAAGTTGCAGTTATTTATTTTAAGAAGTTTGAACCTTGTACATTTACAAACATTCTCAGGTCTCTGGTATAAACCACAGGTGAAAATCAATGGAGAAACCTCTTTTTTTTTTCTTTTTTTGTAGAATACTTAAACTTCTAAAGAACATTAATACACAAAATTGAGGAAGTTCCCTTAAATGGACTTTATTTTTTTCTGAGCTTTCCAATGATGAATGTCTGACTGCAAAGTTCTTTACTATAACATGGATTTCTTCAACAGGTAAGATTCAGTACATGACAGTAGTTTTCAAATACAGTCTTCCATCTAAAAATAAACAATAAAAATAATTAATGACATGACATTTGGGAAACAATTGTGAATATAAAAATTACACAGGATGATATAAAATGTGTGGGTTTTAGTCTCTCTTCACTTGATTAAGAAGTAAGATTTTCCATATAGTCTCAAAGTTAGTTTCATAATTACATGAAGTTTACGTGATAAAACAGAATAGAGCATTTCTAGTTCTCATAAATATATATTTGCTATTTTGATATCAGTTGCCAAGCACTCAGAAAATAGATAAGAGTATGTGTGTGTGTTTTATTGATATGCAAAGCGAGTTGATTTCTGTTGAATGACAATTACTTCCTTCAAGCTTGCAGAACTAAATTTTCTCTGGATGCATTCAGGCGAATCTTCATCACGAAAGACCAAATTTCCATCCTACTCCTCAGCAGTGTTGCTAAATATACCATGCAATGTACTATTGTGCAAATTTGTTGCTATTTATATGAAAGCCACCTAGCTTATTTCATCACTATCAATGAACTATAACCTTTCCCCTTGACATGAGATTAACCAAACAATTAAATGTTGAGATGGAAATATATTACTTAACTTTCACCAATCGAGAAACACACAGTTATGCAAAAAAGAAAAGCAAATATTGAACATATACAATAAATGTATTTTAATGAATAAAAAATAAGAAATTAAAAATCCAGAGGAAAAGGAAACTAAACATAAGCCTGTATTTCAATGTCACAATCTTTAGACTGCCTCCTTTGTGGTGTGGTCTAAACTTTAGATATATTTGTATAAAATGTCTACATTTCAAGTTTTAAAACCTGCAGTAGAGAGTAGTCAAAAAGGAAAAATTTCTAAACATTTACAAAATGCATATTGCCATGTAAAAGTCTGCGAACTAGTAGGTTGAAGAATTAAAAAATAACTTAAATTCAAGAAACAGAATAGGGAGTCTAATATTTGCAGATCCCACCTTCAACGTTAAGGTAATTGAGTGCTTTTCCTTACTCTGTTGTAGATATAGTAATTAGCATGGATGTTAAAATCAGTATTAAACCATTTTTTCATTTTATAGAAATATTGGTGTGCCCAAATTTATATTCCTATCACATGTCTTATCCTACCCTAATTTTTATGGTTGGAATATTAACTCCAGAATGTCATAGAACTCTGTTTTGCTTATTGATGTGCCCTAAATATCTAGTACGTATTCGATAAACATGTGCTGAATAAATGAATGAGAGTTTCATGTGATTATTGAAATATATATATTTAACTTACTGTTCTGTTAACATCCCAAATCCACACCTGTCCTCAATAACATGGGCTGGGATATCCCTGATGTTAGTCTCATACTGGCTAAATTCTAATAAGGTGTGTTAAGTATTAATTGCTTCTCTAAAAATAATCTACTTCAACATTCACTGAAAGTCTGTGGATATCCTTAGCGTTCCAGTTTGATAATCACATCAGAGCTTTTCTCAATATAAAAAATATCTAATAATCACAATGAAAAGCTGTTCCCTTAAATAGCATACATTTTTGAATAGAAGATATAATCTAAGATTCACCAATGAAAATATATTACTCTAACTAAATTCTACTTTTGAATGATGACTTAAATGCATGCAAAACCTATGCTGAATAATCACCCTAGAAATGTGGTCTAAAAATATTACTTCCTTGGTCCCAAACAATAGTCTTTCAGGGATGCTAAATATTACTATAACTCAGCAGTAGCTATAACATTCAATAAAGATAGCTTCTAAATCAAGATTTAAACAAATATCAATATCAAAGTCATATAATTTTGACAAAATATCTAGATAAAGACATGACAGTATCATATTAAAATGCTATGTAATATTTATTGTTTTGCATGGGGGACATGGCCTGATTTATTTATTTTTGTTTGCTTGGCTTGATTGCCCCTACCTGTGGGACAAACCTATGATTTTCTTATATTATATAAATAAATTAATATATAACTATTTCTGGTTTCAGCTTAGCAGGAGTTTTAATTATTCACTTTGTAAATAAACCTAATAAATTTGACATTATAATAATAAACAAACTAAAGTCAGTCTTTCATGAACTTAGTATCACAGTGCTAAAAATTGGACCTTCTTATGATGATTATTTTGATCCTAATGACTTTTAATACATAGAGCAATGTGCTTTTTTTTAAATCTAGAAATAGAAAGTATATAAGTAACCAAAGAGGTAGAGTGCTGATACATTTTACAAAAATTTTAAATTCTTAATCCTTAGTTAATTTACCTCTACTTCTCTCTTCTCTCAATGGTCTCATTATTTCTATTGTGTATTCAATTACGTTAAGAGTATAATTTTCATTCTTAGTTTAAAAAAATAGGCAAGATTTTCCAGGATTAGAGATAAAGAAATATTCTCAACTTCTTCAAAATTCAAATTCCATTAAGTGAGGTCCTTCACTGTATCTGTGAAAAGTAATAATTTGCTCAAAATTAACATTTCAGTGCTTACTATGGAGTTTTAAAATCTTGTACATTAAAAAATGAAGTCTTGAAAAATAGTTTTATAACCTTCTGTGATGTCTATAGCATATTAGGTAGAACAAATCTAATAGTAAAAAGTGGATATGTAAAAATAATTTATTCTATATGAATAATTGTTTTAAAAGATTCATTAGCCAAATTCACCATGGTCTACCAGGTGCTATGTAGTTTAGTATTAATTTCCCTCTCTAATCTTATCTATTACCATTTTCCCCTTACTCAATGACCCTGGCTCTCTGAGTTCTACAGCACATCAAGCTCTGTGCTGCATTGGAGTATTCAGGCCTAGTTTTCCCTTTAGTAGCCAAGAACGTAAGTACCTCCTCCTTCCCTAGTTAATTTCCCGCTCTTTTTTAATTATACTTGTCTAAATAGAGCGCTCCTATTTATTCTCCGATGCAAGCAGCCCAAGAATTCACTCCACAGCATTTGTCTCACTTTAAAGATACCTATGGGAGTCTCCTGCACTGTGAGACTCGCTAAAGCAGCAGCCATCTCTCTTTCCCTGTTAGTATCAGGATGTGAATGCTTTAGCGTGACTCTTTCTTCAGAAGTTTTAATGGAGTCTCCAAAGCTAATCATCTTTCAAAGAAATATATTAATCAATATGATTATGTAATAAAAATAATTATCTGTAGCATGTTAAAAATTTTAAGGTCTATGGGAATCTAAAACTTTAAATAAGACCAAATTCATTTAAAAATATAACAGTAGTAATTAATTTATAGGCATATTTACCATACATCATATATGAAACACTTTTATAGAAATTATATTTGTGTACTCAGTGTTTGATCTATAGTAATTCCACTTTTCATAAGTGTCTCTTTAGATTTTTGACTAATGTTCCTAACAGAAAGACAAATGCATCAAGCATTTGAAGACTCCAGTTATAAAATAAATCCTACCTGCTAAAATTAAGGCACTTCTATGATTAAATAACACTTAGACATCAGAGATTATCTGCCTCAGAATTAACTGGAAACAGAAATAGGCCAGGCATGAACAGATGCTAGAAGAGTGATTCTCTCTTCCTTTGTCCATAGAGCCTAACTTTTAAAGCAATTCTACTTTATAATTTTGTCATCTTTATTGACACATAGTTATGCATAATGCAAAATATTTGAGAAGAAAGTTTTAACTAATATTATTCCAGAGTAGTGATAGTATTGGTTCTGCACCCGATGGCAAAGAGCCACATATGGACGTACTCACAGGGCTAAAAACAGGCCTCTCCATTATGGGAACTATCTCAGGCTTCTGATAAATCACCTGAGTGAAAGGTAAATGGCAAGGGTGCTAGGAGGGATACGTATATGGGCCCATAATTCAAACTGTGCCATGTTTTTACAGCATATAATAATGGTTTCAATACTTTCTCCCTCCGTAACTGTTCAACAGCAAGCAAAACCCAGAAAAAAAAAAACAAGCTGCTGGATGGAGATTATTGAAATCCTTGCAGTGCTTCCATGGCTAGGACTTCAGTTTTGTTAGCATCTGGACTCTCAGAGGGCTCATTCGTATGCTTTGCTTTAAGGCCCACCCTTCGCACATTATACTTTTTCTAACTAGACTATCTTAAACCTACTCACTATTTTCTATGTTGTTTTTATTTCTACATTCATTGGCCAAAGAAAAATATTTTTCCTCTTTGTTCCTAATGCTGGGCCAGGTTTACCAAGCAATTATTCCTTGATATTTCAAATGGATGAAAACTTTTCTTTAAGATCGAGTAAACTGAAAATAAAGACAATGATGATTATTATCCACGTGGCTAATTTATAGATTTTAAATCTAAACCCAATAAAACAGGTATCCCTAGTGCCTTTTATAAAAGCTATGAAGGCTCAAAGGGGCTAAGTATCTCGCACATTTTCACAGAACTAGCAAATGAAAGTGCAGTGATTTGATATTTATGTGAATCTAAATTTCATGTCTATTCTACTGTATCGTTTTTTTCTAAAAAGCAGTGGGGCTGTCACTGGAGGAATGTCTCTGCATCTGACTTGCAGAGGTGAGGAACTGGCTCTTATACACCTCAGTCCCTCAGTGTCACTGTTACAGAGCAGGTCCCCCAAAATCCCCAGAGCCTGTGGCTGGGAGATGGGGGAAGACGATAGCTTTCAAGATGCCTTTGCATATCTATGGCTGGTAGCTAGTGTCTTAGTTATGCAAATGGCGTTGGTTCTTCTAAGGCCCCAAGGAGATGGGAGGGGTCTTGACCACAGAATGGTGAGGAAAGAACATATGGGGCCTGCACAAAGTTCTGTGAATGTTCAGAACTGGTTACCACATCCACTGCATGACAGGCCACGGTCAGGAATTTAAACATAAGGCGGCATCCATTTTGGAGAAAGAGATCCACACAGTTTGCAAGGATGTAGGATAGGACCGTGCGGCTTTCAAAGGGAAGGGAGAACTCCATGCAGTTTACAAGGAGACTGGAAACTCCACGTGGTTCTGAATTAAGAGCTGGAGAGCACTGCAATACGGGAAAAAACCTCCCCAATCAGGATCGAATGATTGGGAACTGTTGGTAATACTGCACTGTGTCTGGGAAGTAGGAAACTGTATCTCTGACTTTTCTAAAACTAGTCTGGTTTGGCAGGGGAAGGCAGAACTATGTGTTTGTGGGTGTTTTAAAGAAAATAAGACGTAATGGCAGAAATCAACCAATCATCTAAATCTGTATAACCTTTAAATAAACAATTCTTTTTCTTTTCATCAAACTCTGGTATTGAGAGTTATGCTTCTGGTGACGGGCAATTGTGCCCCTCATAACTGAACAGCCCGTGGGTTCTGTTTTATCACTGCCTGGCTGCTTCTGTTCCTCGGGGTCCTCCCACAGACAGGGGCTTCCTTTTAGTATGCAGAGCTTCAGTTGAATAACTTGAAATCAGAACCAGAATTCCTATAGTTTCGTTTTAAAGAAAATATCTTCCTTTGACACAATAATTATTTGCTTTTGTATGGCAGGCTGATATGATAGAAGAATCAAGTTATACTTTGTGCATGGGAGTACTTAATTAAAAAGTCTGTTCTAATTAAAAGCTTGTGGGAGTAGGGATTGAGTGAGACTATTTAAATTACAAATTCCTAATAGTTCCAGAATTCATTGTAATTTGATGCTTACAGCTATAATTTGGTGTATAAGAAACTATCCAGATCATTGAATAGTTTATTGCAGGTGCAAATATTTGTATGCTGTTTATTGTTATTATGCAGTTTAAATCTATAGGTAATGGGTTGAAGGAAACATTTAAATTTCTTGTAAAAATGGGTCCCATATTTAATATCAAAGTTGAAACCATCAGCTCAGACCATTAGATATATGGATTCTATGTTATTTACTTGTTGTGGCTAAAAAAGGAGAAATGGGGAATATAACACATAATTCCAGTTTTTTTTTTAATGTTTTGATTTAGTATATTTGTAGGTATTATTATATATAGTTATTGTTAATGTATAATATATATGAACATATCTAGAGTTTTGCTTTTATTCCACAGCTTGATCATTTATTTTAAAAACTAATAAAATGTATTCAATAACAATCACATTACACAACAAGATTTTATATGAGAAGATGGCATAAATATTAGACAATTTCAAATTGCCTAGTTGGGTGACACTAGAAATACAATTACTTCATTATGTCAAAAATATGTGAAATCATTAATAAGGAAGTATGCTAGTGAAAGATATCATGCAATATGCAAATAGATAAATATTCCAATTTTGAATACAACAGCCCTGCAAGGACCTTTTATATATCTTTTGCACAAAGGGCTTAATTACATTTCCTGTTGGAATGCAGCTTTATTTTAAAAATACATCTATTGGTTAAAAACATATCTAGACCATTAGAATTTAATGAAGTTTGCTGCTTTTACAAAACAGCACATTTATGAGCATAGGTCTCCCTACACCATAGCTTAAGGAAATATTAACATACCAGAGGGTAAACATATAAGATCATATTTCTAGAAAGTTTATTATTTACTTAAAATTAGGTTAATATGAAATATAGTAGCTCTGAGCCTCTCTCAACATAATGTCTTAATCATGTGAAATAAGGGAAAGCAAAACAAGTGATGAAAACAAATGTTAATGATTCATGTGATATTTGATAAGACAACGAAAGGAAGTAAAAATAAAAGCAAACAAAGAGGAACAGATGGAAAGAATCTTTGTCAAGTCATAACCCCTCTTCTAAAACCCCCAAAAGAAGAAGTTAATTAAAGAAAATATTGTTCCTTGCTTTTTTTATAATTTTATATTTAGAGTAAGAACATTCTGCTACTGCTAAAGCAATGAAGCAGAGACACAAAGTCTACATTTAATATGAGAAATATTTGAAGAGAGATTGATGTTCAGCAATGGCCTTTTTATAGGAGGATACTAAATAAATAACATTTCTTCTCATGAAACACAGATAATAACAGTGTAAGTGACTTTCCAGAAGTCATATCCAAGAGTGTGTTAAATACAATTAAAAAGTAAAAACTGAATAAGTTGCAACTGAATTTGAATTATATGTAATTTAAGGTTATAACTGCAGAACCTGAGGCTCACAGAGTTGGGGCAAAGTGAGAGAGGACTAGAATCCAGGAATCTTTTGAATGGTTCTTCCGTAAGTATTTGATGCTATTCTAGATAGCAGTACATACTTTGTATAAGAAATACAACAAGGGTATTCTGTCTGTACAATCCAAATATACTAGTACAAGCAGTAAGTAACAAATTATCTAATAGACCAATATGACCCTCAGTGAATTATCAATGGATCAATATGAGCTTACTTGAAATCAGAGTAGATAACATGTTTGTTTACAAGACTAGTATGAAGTAAATATCTTGATTGTGTCTAGTACAAAAGACAAAAAATATAATCAAGAACTTGTTTTATATATTTTTCATTTCTCTTCAGGGAAGAACAGTCTAATTTAAAACACATTCTGAGAACAGAAGATCACCTAAAATTATAGTGTGCAGGTTAAAAGGTAACTATGCTTTTAGACAAAGAGTGAAAGTGAAACCCTGCCCTTTCCATGTGAGGGACTTAGTATCAGACTCTAGGTAAGCACAGGAAGCAAAGAGACATCTGAGCTTCAACAGATGGACAATTTGAAGCCAGCAGAACTAGACTTCAGGTATAGTAGGGCTAGAAGGGGGTCATCGCTGGGCAAGCTGATCTAATCACAACATTGTAAATGGGAAACTAAATAGACAAATCAGTAAGGAAGGCTGAATGTAGAATGCAATGAGAAGACTTTTCATGGTTTTGGTTAATCTTGCCTAGGTTGGAGTTATTTAACAACTCAGCCCTAAGAAAAAAACATTTTTCCCAAATAGCTAGATCAATTTACAGTATCTCAGTTCTTCTGAGAAGTGGCATTCTTGTCAATATCTTAAAAGAGACCTTTTGCCTGGATTTCAGGCTCAACTGTGATGTTGATGCTCTCTGTAGACAAAGAGGAATGTACTACCAAAGGTTAAGATGATCCTGCTTTACTGGGTATTAAAGATCTTTTATTCTGTAATTCAAAAATCTTCCCCAATTGGGGTAAAAATCTGAACCCTGTAGTTCTACGAACTAATATCACTTTAGAACTAAATGTTCTTAAAAACATACCTCCATGACCACAATCAAGCAAAATGATTTTACAAAATCATTATTAACTGTCTACTGTTTATCTAAGCAATAGGGAAAGTTGTGTGCTTAATGTTAAGAAATTATCCCTCTGACAGAACTTTTAGTCATAAACACTGAGCCTACACTCATGCAGACAGGGTTTGGATCCCATACATTGGATTTCTAGAACTTGTGTTGTTACAACCACTTGTCACAGGATTTAAACCCATCTCCCACAAGTTGTCACTACACCAACACTTAGAGGGCATCACCTAGAGAAGTGTATTAAAGTCTGGCTACAATCTCCTTAAGAGCAGGTAATGCCCCAGATGATCTTGTGTATTTCTAGCACTTCAAGCATTGCCTGGAAACTGGCAAGTGATCGATAAAAATATACGGAAGGAACTATCAAAACAAACATAAAAAAATGAGGGGATGATAAATATTATAAGCCTCTAGAAATTATACCTTGAGAAGCACATAACTTCACTTGAATAAGTATATTGGCTTAGACTAACTATGAAGAAACACCAATGCAAAATGAGAAACATTCTATTAGACTGAAGTCTTCAAAAATGTCAATTTTGTAAACTTTTTTTTAACAAGTCAAAGAAATGTTCAGGATCAAAGAGACTAAAAAGAAAGGATAACCATATATAATATGTGATCCTAATTTGGATTCAGAAATGCTATAAAAAAGCTATAAAGGACATGCTTAGGTCAAAAGACAAAATTCAAATTCAAAGTCAGATTAAATAAAACTACTGTATCAGTAAAATATTTACTGAGCTGTTAAATATACTGTGTTTATGTATAAGAGTACTTTTTCTTTTTTTTTTTTTGTAAATACTCTGAAGTATGTATGGTAAATATAACAGGTAAAGGACTGGGATTTTTACATCCTACTATCAAATAATTTAGAAAATATAATGCAGATATAGAAGATTATGAAGTACATGGGAGCAAAATAATAGTAATAAATGTATCTTGTTAAATTAAATATAAAACTTTTTATACCTTTTTGAACTTCTATAAATATTTTTCAAATTCAAATTTAAAACACAAAATAGTTTCCCTAAGTGAAATAAAAATTAAATACATCACCAATACCAGATATTTATTAGTGAAGATTAACACCCTTCACTATCTACATATACTGTTTTACTGATTAAATGGGCAATATTCTCATGGTAAATATGTTTTCTGCTTCACAAGGCCTTTAAGAAGTCCTATTCAAGTACTGGATAGTAAGAAGATGCTTAGTGATTTTCTTAATACAATTCTTCAGAAAAAAACAAGTTCAGATTTAAGGAACTTACTGAACTGAGAGTGTGGATATAAGCTAAATTATGGTCTATTGGTCTATTATGTTCTAATGGTAAACTTACAGTTTTAAAATTTATGAAGTTTGCGTAACTGTATTACCAGTTAGTTAAGACTGTGTATGCTAATGTGAATTTTTTGGTATAAGGAAATTACTGTCTGTTTAACCGTTTGAAGGAAAAACAAAAAAGAAGAGCACAAACCTGTTTAAAAGCTTTGTTTTTGTAAATAAATAAAAAATTATATTGCTGGTAGGTCTGCTTTGGTAAACTGTGTGTGTGTGTGTTCTAATTAAGCATTTATTAGTAAGAAGCAAGAAACCATCAGAGTGGTTAATGTACCAGCAAGTGAGAAAGGGGTACTTTGCACTTAGGTTACCTTGTCCTAATTAGAAGGTGAGACCTCCTAACTTCAGCAAAGTGAAGCACGATAAAATCTCATTACTTTCTCCTTTCTTCTATCCATTTCTGGGGGAAAGAAGACTAAGAAACAGAGGTACAAGAAAATAATCCTGTGGAGGCATATCTGAACCTAAGTGATAAGTTAACAACTTATCACCTATGCCAAGTTAAAACAAAGCATAGAAAAAAAAGTGATGCCTTATTTGACAAAACAGATACTACAGACAAGGGAAACACGGACCTTTCAAATCAAGCATGTGTATCTTTCAGAACTATAAGAAAAATAAGTAAAATCCTTGGTGAATGAATTGTTTTCAGAATAAGTGTATATGCTATCTGGAGAAAAACCAAAGGTGGCAATTAGAAGGGCAGTTCTTGTCAGAACCTAGTTATTTTCTTTTACATTTGGAGAAAAAAATCATCATCATTTAAAAAAATATATATAGTATTTTCTATTTTTTTTTATTTTCTATAGCATGACTATACTATATTTGTTTATATTTATTTAGGAAAGTTATATTTATTTAGGAAAGTAATTGTGAGTGAATGAATTTCTAAGTCTCTAGAGCTTTATTAAAAACATTTATACAGTGCTGAACCAAAATGCTGGTCTAGAGTTAAACACCAGACATACTGCAATGCAAGAGCTCAATATTTTTCACTAAATATGGGGATTTTTAACTAAAGAAATGTCATTTTTGCCAGGAATAGCTTTTCTTCATACATTATCGAATGGAATTATCAAATATTATTTAGACAAAGTAGGAGTGAGAACAGTAACATGCTGTAGGAGTATTATATAAGGTAGCCCTCAGTGCATTAAACTTAAAAATTCCACATAGGGATCAGTTCAGAGATGTGCGAAGTTATATTAAAGGGACAGACTACTAAAAATAAAAGTAAAAAAAAGGAAAACGTGTTGACAGAATGACCATATTTAAAGAAAGAATATGAGAATCAGTAGAATGTTTGTCCAGAAATATAGCCCAGAAGAAGCAGAGTTAAACAGGCAAGCTTTGGCAAATGCTCATTAAGTGACCAACCAGACATGAATATGGACATCTGGTCTACTTTTAGAGATATTTCTGAGTCCATAAAATATTTGACATATGATGGCCCCCATTATATCCCATTCTCTCCAGATAACTTGACAATTTTATTTTCCGCATAGCCCTCTGTGGTAGAAACCCTCTAAGATAGCCAGCAATGCTTCCTGTGGTCACATCCTTGTGTGATCCCCATTACCTTTAAGTGTGGGTTGTATCTAGTGACTGCCTTCTATTGAAGGGAATATGACAAAAGCGATAAAAAGTCACTTCGAAGATTCAGTTATAAAAAAATTAAAAAACTGTGACTTTCATCTTGCTGGCAGACACTCTCTGAGTCTTTTCACTTGCTTGATCTGATGAAGCAGGTTACCACATACTGAGTTGCCCCATTGAGAGCCCATGTGGCAAGAAACAAATAATAGCCTCTGGCTCATTGTCAGTGAGCACTGAGGCTCTCAGTCCAACACTCTTGAGGACACGGGGCATGCCATCAGCCGTATGAGCAGGCTTGGAAGTATATCCTGTTTGGTCAGTTCCAGAGATGATTGTAGCCCCTGCCAACAACTTACCGCAGCCTGGGAGAGACCCTGAAGCAGAGGACCTAACTAAGCTATTCCAAGATTCTTCACATACAGGAACTGGGAGGTAATAAATGTTTTACACCATGAAGTTTTGAAGTAGTTTGCTATGCCACAATATATAATTAACACTCCTTCCTTTATAAAAGGGTGTGCCAATCAAGGACATAGGTACATTTTTCAGTTCTTATCGCTTACAGTGCTTTAGTACACCTCAGTTTGCTTTCTTCTGGAAAAGACTGATAACCCAGATTTGGATCATATGAACTCGCCAAGCCTCCTTGTAAGTCCTCCTGGAAGCTTGCATGCATTACAGAGAAACAACAAAACTAGCTTACATGTTTCCCAGTATAATATTTCTTGTCTTACTATATCAAAATAATTTTTGAAGAGCTCATAGATTTGCCACAAATGGAATGTTATTCTAAATCACGTAATATTTTTTCACATTTAAAAATGTTTTGTCTTTTAATATATATATATAGAATATGTACTTTTACTTATACAGAATATATATATATAATATATATCTAGATTCATAACATATTAAATATATATACTTTCAACTTACTATAGCATATCTATCTACATCTATATCTACTATCTATCTATCCATCCTGTACTAAATTACTTGTATTACCTTATGGTACTTTCTTCTACTGGGAATAAAAGATAGGTTTCTCTGGAAGATTGATAATTTTATTTCACATTATATGGTGGCCATCTCAGAAATAATAATAATAATTTTAGTAGTCTAATTCTTATATTAAGCTTCGTTCAGAATAATAATGATTAGGATTGTATTAGATCGCTTGGTGCAATGTGACGAAAATAACCATCCCAGGATATCATGTGCTCCACACTGTTAAAGTTGTTACTATTTCATGAACTACCATTTACCCAAAAAAGAAAAGACAAGGGAAAAACATTCTAGACTTCTCTATTAAAACTATGTAGACAGGTAATATTTTTAAAGGTTTTTATTTTTTATTTTTAAATTATATTTTACTAATCACGTTATTACAGTTGTCTGAATTCAGAAACCAGACAATCTTTTTAAAATCCCTCAGAACCTTTGGTTCTATAGTGGTGACTGGTCAAGTTCAATTTTGGCTAAATCTGGTATCTTGCAGTATTTGAACTTGTTGTTTATTGTACCACATGTTTTGCAATGGAACAGACATAATTCTTTTCAAATTAATTAGAAAACATCAACCAAACAGCCACAAACAATAACAAATGTAAGAGACTAAATGCTTTCTAAAATGGAAAGCAATAGAAAAAGACAAAATATACTATCACAAATATATGCAATGCTAATAGATAACTTTACACTTTACAAATTGTCTCTGTAGAAATAAAGAATTTCAGGAATCATCTGAGCACTCTGGACTTACAATTTACGTTTATTTTAAGTTCCAATTTGTTCTTGACATATATTAAATTTCATGATTGCCAAATTTCTTTAATACAATTAACAAAAATAAACACAAGAACTCTACAAATCAACATTTAAAGTATATCATTATAAATGTGCATATATTTAGAAAGAAGATAAATGCTGATATATGTATATTTCATCCCCGCTGTGAAATTCTGCCCTGGGTCATGGTAACATAGGCCACTATTTCCATTAAAATTAATAGCTTGTGGCTGTGGTTACTGTCAGTATTGCCTTATTTTCCCATCACTAGCAATTGTGATATGAATAAAATTAACTTATGTCACCATGTAGATGATTATTATATCCTGGATGGAGTTTAGTTTCAATAAGTATTATGAATTTAAGGAACTCATCTAGGATTATGCCAAAACTGCTTTATAATAAATCTTTATTTCCCTACCATAGTGCTCTTACTTTTGGGGCTAATTCACAGTTGCACTTGGACAAAAGCAACTCGTTCAACCAAGAATGCCTACTTTATCTTAATGTCCCTGGTACATTTCAGTGGGACAGAATTCAGTTCCGCCTCTTTTTAAGTAACCTTACTTGCAGAGCGTAAGAATATTAACTTACAAGTCTTGGATAATCAGTCTCACCTATTTTCCCATCAGGTCTTTGATAGCATCATGGTGTCTGAATGAATCGTTCACAACCTTAGCTTCTTTCACAGGTTCTTAACAGCCCAGAGCTTGGATGAGAATTCTCTAAATGCTGCAACTCTAACCAGACATTTCATGGCTTTGTTACCAAGTGACTTACATACTGAAAAATCGTGATGCTTGTAAAGCTTAAAGTATAGAGTTGGGCTAGAATTATTTTCGTGTACATACATTTTGTTGTGATAATTCAGCATGCTGTTACATGAGCGTTTGTTCTTTACTTGCCAAGTCTAAAGAATAAGTGTAATTTTTACCTTCATCAAAATAAGAATGCATTACACTGTTCAAATGATTGCAAAGAATATCTATGCATCAGAGGAAAAAGCTCACAGTGAAAGTAAATTATTCTTGCTTTTTTGTTTATGATTCTATTCAATGTAGTTTGATTACTTGAAAGGACTGATATTCAACATATTGCCATAGGAAACAATATCATGAAAAATACATGTCTCTTAATGCAAGAATTCAGTTGACAGTTTGTCATAGGTAAGATCTGCAGAATCGACAAAGATGCAAAATAAATAAATCAAAATATGAGTTATCTAATATACCACTATGTATTTTTAGCATTCTCTATTCTAATATTATGTATATAATACTGCACTGTAAATTTTTCAGTTCCAGTTTTATTACACTCACTTTAATGGACAAAATTCAACACTAGTGATCCATCCTTCCTAACCATAATAAAAAAAAAAAACTAGATTATGTTTTCTCTATTAAAAATATGACATCATTTATTACAAATAAGGATGACATAAAATGTTACAGATATGTATTGTCATAATCATGAGGATATCCTTTGCTTCTCAATATTGCATGTGTTATTCATATTATATTCTCTTATTTGAGAGAGGGTTCTAGCCTTTTAGAATAATAACAATATTAGATTATGGAAATAAATTCTATATTTTCAACATAAAGCTTTAACAGTACCCAATGTTGTATCTCTTGTCTGGCCTTCACATTCAACCTGCCTCACATTCAAACTCCAATTCCATATTCACCTAGGTGCTTATTGTACTGCTCTCTAAATGCCCTGTTGTCACAGCAGACTCCATAGTAACAAGCCAAACTCACCATTTAGTCTAGTCTGGATCTCTTTCCCAGGTCACCTATTTCCAAGTCCAAACCAGTGTTCTCATTTTTTAAAGCCTACAATTTTCCCCCTTGTATTTCAAGTGCAGCTCCCTACTCTACTTGCACATCAGAACTTGAATTCTCATCTCGTTTCTGAATTCATTACATTCTTCAATTCTTTATTCTCATTCAATATCAACACCTCCTGTACAAGATTTATATTACTTAGATTTAGTATATTGATTTCAAAGGACACCAAGTCTTTAATTTTATAAGTATTCTTTAGGAATATGTCCAGTGCCATACTCAGATGTCACCATAATATTTATTTCTCTTCTGTTTGCCAATATTTATGTAAGATATGTCAATAACATGGGTTCTCAGAGGATTTAGACTTATATATCTAGACTTGAATGAATCTTCGTTAATCACCCAAATGGACTTTATTGCTTTGTTTGTGCTGCGAAAGTACTTTGTTTACATTTCAGAAGGACTGGATCAAAGTGTTACTTCATTAAAAGAGAATAATATATCTTTGACAACTTTCAAGGATAAAATCATGAAATTTCTAAATTTCAGATTTAATGTATTAAATTAAATTTAGGCCTTGGATACATGTTCCAATATTGTGCTAGTGAGTTCTCACAAATAACAAAGCTAAAATTGAGTTCTACTGGAAAAACTTCAAAATATTACTACCTAAAATGTTTTGAATGTTACCTTTTAAACACGGAGACATGCATACACATATTTTGCTTTGTTAACTGTATTTGTTTCATATAATTAAGTTAATTTATAAATATTTCATATTATTGTAGAAATAAAATTTGACTTAGTTCTTATAACCCCCTGAACAACGCCTTGACACTCACAGATTGTCAATAGAAATGAACTCTGCATGTGTTTTATTAGAATCACTTCTGTATCTCTATATTAGATTATGAATTATATAGAAAATATACAATGTCTTTCGTATTTTCCTGGCCCTAGCACTTAAGTGTTTAGGCATTTGCTAAAATGAATTGGTTACAACAGATAGATTTAACAAGACTAGTTACAATAGATAGTGTGCCAAAATTCATTCTATGAGAAGTTATTATCTTTAATTCAATAAATTGATTTTGTAGTCAGATGATTTTAGAAAATTCTAATTTAGCTTCTTAGTTAAATATATTGACATTAAGTCAAAACATTTTTTTTCACTTTAATACAGGACTTTAATGTAGGACTTTTAGAGTCTTTAAAATACTAAACATGGACTTTGAAAATTTAAGAGGATGTATATATTTTTTAAATGATAGTCATTTTTCACAGCCATTTAAAAATTTTGTTTCCCAAACTGTTCAGGAGATGTCCAGAAAAGGACATTGATGGCATATTGGAAGCCATGTTGGAAGAACATGTTCATCTATGTTCTTTTATTTCACACTGCAGTAAATATTTTAGATAGTTGTGGTTGTCAAAGAGGTTTGAAGAAGAGAGATCAGATGAAAAATATATGCATGAAAATAAAGGGAATAGCAATCCTGGCAAGTATAACTTAAATTTAATCATTTGGAGTTTCTAAAACTGCTCTTCATGATATCACTTTAGAGTTTTTTATTTATTAGCATAACCATATGAGAATGAAAACTTTGTTAGTGGTATAAAGAGGGAGAAAACAATACCATACTGAAAAGACACCAAAAATAAAAGCACAGAAGCAAAATAAAACAACAAAAAAAGAAGTTTGGTTTTACATATTCATGTAAGTTTGTCACATTGCTCTCATTTTACTCAGAAATCTGAAATACTGCCAATAGTAAAAAGCAATAATTGAAGTCATTATTTTCAAGTCTTTCAGAATTCTAAACAGTCATGCATGCTTGTTCCCTAATACTTCATGTAAAAACACTCCAAATTTTAAAATATAAAAGACTATAGTTTTGTAATGATGACATAACACTTCACCTCTGTTGACTAAGTTTTTGATATTAAGAGAATAATTAGAGTGGTTTATGCATTTCCTTTGTTTTATAAAGATAACATGCAAAGGAGCCTACTGAGTTGTGATAATTCACAGCCTTTCTATGTGAATTGTTGGGTTTAAGTAGATGCCTATGTGCTAATTTTCTCACAAAGGAATAGAATCACACATTGAAATACTCTTCAAAACAAGGCAACCAAGAACTGCATTTGAGATCAAAATTGGAAATTATCTACCAAATAAATATTTAAACATTAATTTATGAAATAAATTCATATGTAACTTAAAAAAATCTAGCTGTATTGACACTTAGGTATATTAAGTACATAAATCTCTTAAAAATACTCACCTAATTTTTGTTTTTATTTATAACTACTGCAGCATTAATTTTCATAACATTTTCACTGCGTTAATGAATGCTATTAGTATTTTTGGAATTAGTTGATAGTTTTGTTCTGGATGTGAAATTATGAGATGAGAGAATGTGGAAACTAAGTTACAAGTTATTCCCAGCTTCAGATCAAAATGAGATTTGCTCTATGTTAACACAATAGTTCATATTCTTCAGTGTCATTACACTTCTTTTGGATGGATGGTCTTTGGAGTGTTAGTCATGGTTTATTGATGACCAATCCGATGCCCTGGATTTGGATTTGACAATGGTAAGTTTTTGAGAGCCACTGAGGAAGTTTCAGAGAACCCAAATGAGTTCAGGGCACTGAATCACCTGCCCGCATATACTATATCAGTAGATATAACAAGGAGCAGTAAGTCACCAGTTGACTTTTGTCTACATTTTAAAATGTCATTGTAAAATTACCACACAATATCTACAAATAACAGAATAAAATGACATGGTGAAATCGTTTTTTTTAACCACATTTCGATTCTGATGCTGGTAACCCTTAGAAAGTTAGTGCAATTATATCACATCTCAATCAAGTGTTGCCTGGGAAAAAGAAGGAAGATGATTTAAAATTTATTACAAAATATAGACCACAAATAGATGAGTGATATGTCATTAACATTTTTATTTTTATTACCAGACTTACCTCACTCTTTTCATTCATTCTGACTTTGATACGTTAACCAAGATTGGTTCTGAATTCTTTAGGAGATACAAGTCTAGGAACTATGTTATGTAATTCAACAACCTTTTAAATTAAAGTACCTCTGCAGTTTCTTTAAATGTTTCTCATTCTAATAATTTAAAACGTATAATTATAAGTTTAAAAATAAAAAATGGGCGTTTTTAATTATGTGCAGTAGACATATCACTTCTGTGCCTAACACAATGAGATTAATCTGAATTGCATACATTTGAAGGAAGATGCAAACAGGTGGGCCTCAAAATGTTATTTCGAAAGGATGCCTGGATTTATAGTTAGGAGAAGTAGCTTCCTTCATTCTGAAAATCTAGAAGAGCTATTTTCAATTTGGTTTATGTGTTAATATCTGATATAGTTTTTCTTTAATTGAGAGAACTTTTTTCTTGTTTCTCAATAGATAAGTAAATCTTGTTTAGAGTTTGACAATATTTTTCAAAAATCTAATTTTACATAAAAATGAGTATTTTTTAGTTCCCTCAGAAAGCACATATGACAGTACTGAGCTTATGGTCCCATTTGGGCAACAGTTGGCTAGAACCCAGAATCGTCTGTTGGGTTTATAGAGAAATGTACTTTCCATTCCTGTTGTCTCTCCCATGTAATCTTTTCTCATTTGTAAAATTTATCTTGATTGCCAATCTTTTAACCAAGGATAGGCTTTGACTGTGACATTTCATATGATTTTTCTGCATAAATTTATAAAAACCATTATAAATGATTAAAAAATAAAGAGATTGAAACTATTAATACCAATAAATATCATTTTATCATGAAAATCAAATAATTCATTCTTAATCTATTTAAATGAGAATTATATAAGTAAATGTAAAACCACAGTATGTAATACCAAAGTTAAACACAGCACACCTGATTTTGTAAGGGAATAATTTATGGTCTAAAATTTCCCCATCCAGTGCTTTCTCCCAGGGAGAAATAAATAAAGGATGAGAGTCAGATCCAATAACTTGTAGCCATCATTCATTGTTTTATAGGTGTAATTAGTAAGCTTAAGTGGAACTATGTTTGGAGATTTACTATCTCTGGAGTATGATTATATATGAATTAGAAGAGTCTGTAGCTACTCTACACTATATGAATATACAAACTATGTTAAGAGAAATTTGTCAAAATAACAAAAAAAAATTAAGAGGCTTTAATGCTTCTATCTTAAATGACTCAAAAATAATTGGTTTATATTTTATTTAATTTGAAAAGAGAAGAATAATCATAGAGAATATGTGGCAGCAAATAAATCTCATTAAGCCACTTTCTTTAAATTGACATAAATATTTCAAGCCACACTCTGTCATTAAATTTTTAAATGCTTTGAAAAGTCTGGTAAATACAATTTTTATTTTCCACCTTGGAGCATGCTAAAAGAAAAAGCAAGTCTATATAGGAAAAAAATATTTGTTGCCTTAAGAAAATATTTTCATTCAATAATGTTTAATTTTTACCATATATAAATACTACTGCAAGTATCATTACATTACATTTATGCATAAATATAATAATAGCAAATTCTTGTTATCAGTTAACTCCTACCAGGTACCATTCTAAGTTCTTTATATATATTACACATCTATAAATACATATGTGTATATATTATAAAATCACTTTAATCCCTGTGAAATTCTGTGAGGTTGATATTATGATGATTATTCTATAGAGTAGGAACACCCAAAATTAAAACATTTGATTTATACACTCAGTGTTATTCAGATAATAAACATCAGTGTGGAACTAGGTACTCTGATTCCAGAATCCATGCATCCATAATGAACCACAGACACACTGGGTTTGTGTGTGGGTGTGGGTGTAGTAAAAAATTAGATGTCTTTGCAATTTTGACAGGAAAAAAATATCAGTCACGGAGTAGGTCTCAGCAGTTAAAGTCAGTTACCAGGGTCACAACACTAACAAACAGAAGTGTTGACACTAGACTATGGCTCTCAGTCTACAAGTGCTCTCCAGGGCCTGAGTCATTTTAATGTTAATTTTAATCTTTTAGAAATCAGTTATTTAAACAGATTATCAAAGTTAATGCTAAAAATACTCTGTATTGGCATTTATTTTGTAACTGATGAATAATAGTTTTGTAAACTAATAGATTTGCTTTTCTTTTTATATTAGAGAAAATTTCATGAGGATCTGAAAATCATGAGAGCAGAAAGCCAGTCAATTGAATTGCTTTTATCATATTACTAAACTTTACATGGAAAGAACTATATATTTGCATTTTGTATTTTAATTCTTATAAATTTATGCTACCCTATAATTATCTAGTTTACCATGTAGCCACTTTATAAATTCTGATGAGATTAAAGACTGATGTCAGCAAGGCATATGGAGTTAAAAGTGACTCAGAGACCTGACGCCACAGTTTGATTCCAAGCTAGAGGGGAGGGTGAGGGAGACTGGGTGAAAAAGATGAAGGAATTAAGCAAAAAAATAAAAATAAAACAAAACAAAAACAACAACAAAACCTTCAGAGACAGAAGACACTGTGGTTATTACCAGAAGGAAATGGGTTGGGGAGGCAGGGATAAATGGTGATGAAAAGAGACTTGACTTGTAGTGGTGAACACACCAGACAATATACAGATGATGTTTTCTAAAAGTGTACTCCTTAAACCTATATAACTGTATTAATCAATGTAAGCCCAATAAATGCAATAAAATAAAATAAAAATTTGCTCTATCACTATGTGCCTCAGTTCCTCAAATAGTATAACATGCGCATGCCATGAAGATGAACAACATGATGTATGAGAAAAGGCTGAGCAAACTTCAAATTGCTTTAGAAATGTTACCTGATGTTCTGTGTAAGAAATGTTTTTTATGCCCTTTGCTAAATCAAAATTAATATTATTAACATGTGTACAATTTCCCATCCCTTATATCTTTTTAACTTCCAGTCTCTTCTCATACCCTTACTCAGTCCTCTTGAATATATACTATTTGGCACTTGCTGAAATTTTAGATTTCATCCCTTCCAAGGCACGTCTCTTGATTTTCACTGAGCTCTCTTAGCTGGTGAGAGGAGAAACCCCTGCTGCCAATCTCCAGCAGGCAGATTTAGAATAAAGTTGGAACTGTACAGCTTCTGCCAGGAAATATGGTCAGTCAATCTAGCAGTTGTTAATAGCAAATGGATTTTAATGGACTAATTTCTTTCAACCAGCTAAAATATTTTCAACCAATGAACCATTTCCCAAACAATCAAACATACTGATTTTTCTCATATATACCCACTTGTTACCCACTCTTTCAGCCATAAAAATAACACTACCATTAAAAGATATGATCAGTCCTTTGTAAATTTTACTTTTAATGCTAAATGGTTATATTCATTTACCAAATGCTTTGCCACATACGAGAAAGCAAATTTAGACGTTTTTATAAAAATGTTGCTGTTAAAATGATACCAAATGCTAAATAATATTTGTTTTTCAGCTGTTGTAAGTCTAAAGAGATTTTTTGAATACTTCAATTATAAAAACATTTAAAACATACAAACTTGTGCAATTTTTATTTTAATGAAGATGAGAAGTTCATTAAAGAAGATAAATATTTCATTAGATGTTAAATAAAACAAAGAGATTTTCTGGCTTCTCTCAGCACAAAATTCCTTTGAAAGATTAATTAATACATGCAAATTATGCAAATTAGACCCATGCAAATATTTTATGAAGACAATTAAGGGAACCATTAATTACTGCTTTTTTTGCTTCAGTGAGATTCATTCATTTAATTTTAATTTCACTTTAACTGTTTTGATGTATAATCTTTCAGCTAAGAACTTTATCTTTCCTGGCGGGTCACTTAAACTTATAAATTTCATCAAGTGAGTGCACAGAAATCTGTAAAGATATTCTCTAGACTATGTTTAGTATCAAGAGAAATTTCTGATACAATGCACTCCCAGAAACAGGGAAACTGGAAGGGAATGTGAGCTCATTCTTGGACAAGGTTCAACTGCTGGAAAAGCAATTAATTTGCTTTGGCTGTGCTAATATAGGGGAATTAGAAAGTGTGACACAAGACAAATAGAAATAATTAGTTCTCCAAAATGATGTTCTCATTAATATGGTTCAAACAGTAGAAATAAAAAACATTATTGTGGCATGTCTGCATTCTGTTCCTAATCATGGGAGGTGGAATAATGCACCAGAAGCATTTTACGTTTATAGTCTAAATGATGATGTTTTATTTTGTTTGAAAGGAAAATTCAGAGCAAATGGTGTTATATATCATGAATGTCTAAACGTATACATGCTATCAAAGTTGATAACATACTTACTATCACCATGTGTTTATGTACCAATTTTTTACTTATTCCATACAAATCCTGTAATTTAGTCAATAGACTTTAAAATGAAGGTTCTTTATATGTAACTTAAGTATTTTTTCACTTCTATAACTCAAAGTATAAATGACACTTCTCAAAATATATTAAAAAATTCTTTTTATGCTACATTTAAAGAACCCAATATACATATTTATTAAAGTTTCTTTTAGGTACTGGGAAGTTACTGACTAAGGGTGGATACAACAAGAGAAAGCAGGTTTTATGAATATGAACCACTGACATATATTATCAAATGGTATCAGCTTTGGTAGACATTATACACATTTTCTACTCAAGATCTTTAGTCAGGAAAGTAATTGGCTAAAATGGCCATCAAAATTTCCCTTAGTAATAAAAATTTTAAAAGACTTAAAGCAAAAACCCCTTTTAAATAATTTTTTCCTTAAACTAAAGATAATTATATACTCCCTAATAATAAATGAATATATTGACCATAATGAAAAAAGAAATCAATTTGCTAAACTGTCTAGTTAGCATAATAATAAAAAGTATCATCAATAAAAATATATATAAAATTAAAATGACAGAGGCTTATTTTTTACCTAGTTGATGGCACTTTTCTCTGTCCTGCAGCCAGTCACTGTTAGTACAGGGAACTATGAAAAGTTGTAAATGGGCATACATTATCATATTTGTTTAGTTTTTAGGGCTTACTAGAAACAGGGCTTAAAATCAAATTTTCTTTCTTACAAAGGTAATCTCATTTTATCCATCCTGAAATTTCTAAATTAGCAGTCCTTTTTGCATATTTATGTTGTCCACTCAGATGTCTCTTACACCTTCTAAATTAGGGTCATATCATCTTTGTATGTCGTTGATATGCTGTTGAACCACTCTTCCGTATCACAAATTATGATGTTAAATCAAAACGGACCTAGCATTGATCTGTAGGGCCTCCTGCTAATATGGTTCTCAATTTCGAACTATTCTTTGATAATGGTCTTCACATAGTATTCAAGCCAAGCCAAAAACATGTTCATGAACATGTTCATTTAATCCAAATTTTCTATTTTATCTATGCTAACAAAACATTATGATATTTCCATTAATAGTTGCTCCCTTTCAATATTTAAAAAAATGTAGTTGTACAAATGTCCATTTCCCCTCTCTGAACTTCTAAATCCAACTCATTATTCCTGATATTTTCTATCTCCTCTAAACTCTCATCGTACTGACATGTACTACATTATTTTTACTAGAAAAAAGAATTTCAATAAATTAAAAATAAGCGCAATTGTTTTGCCTAAATTTGCCTAATATTTAGGCAATGGAATGAAAATTAAAATCACATCATAAAACCTTATATGTCACAACTCCACACAAATATAGAAAAATGACAATCATGCTTTATAAATAAGAACCAGAAGTTTAGAAAATTAGCTCTATTAAAATATACATTGAAAATAATTTTATGTAAGTAATAATTATAGTAAGTTACACTGTATGACTGTTTTGAACAACCTCAAACTTAACTGCCCACTATGTCTAATTCCATGTATAATTAAATTATATAAAAGCCATTTCCAACAAAACCTATAAGAAATCTTCAACCTTTGAAATTTAAGCATATCTACCTAAACTTAAAGACAAGGGTTATTGTTTTATAAATTTCTTCATAGAATAAAAATTCTTATACTGAAATTAAGAATACATTTTTTTAAAGTTTATAAAATATTAAGACATGAGTATCTCTGAGACTTTATACTTAATAATAATTACTCTGCCAAGTTAAATAAGTAGTTAACAATGACCTATGAAACTATGGAACATTAGCCTGTTTATTGGTTACTGCCAGCAATCAATATCATCTTTTGTTCAACTTAATCAATGCTGTCTTAAATTGATTAGCTGTATTGAAATGCTGCCAAACACCAGAAACCAGTGCCAAGAGACTAGAGTAAATTGATTGTTGTTTTGTTTTGTTCATAGCAATATAATTCTAATATTTATTTTTTAAGATCAAATAAAATAGTTTGAGGTTATCCCAATGGTGATTACATATTTGTAAGCAAGTAAACAATAGTCAGTATGTATTGCAGGCAGCCCAAATATTAGTTTTAAGCAAATCCTCCCTTTTGTGTTTTTTTTTTTAAAGTTGAAAGCTCTCCTTTCTAAGCTTAATGAAAACATTTTTAAATATATAAAATTAGGTTCAAGTAACAAAAAATTTCTCATAAATTTCTTGTAAATTATTACAAATAAAGACATTATAGTATAAATAAACATTATAAGTAAAGATCAATTTTCTGAAAAAGAAAAGTAAATGATATGTTGGAGTAATAATAATGTCAGTGTTTACCAGTTGCTAGAAACCATGTTCGCACAGAAAAACAAGATTTAATATTAACAGCTAAAACTTGTGTGCCTACTATTGCCCTATATGTGCTAAATGCTTTACATGAACTTTTTAATTGTGATGATAACCCTCTGAGGTTAAGTAATTACTAAAAAAAAAAAAAAGAGCTGAGCCAAGATCTGAATCTAGACCTGACTCTTAGAAGTTTTCAATTGCTAGATTCTACGGAGTTCTAGAGAACTTTCTCTGCTGCATTAAATTTACAGGTCTTTCTTTAAGGATTAGAAATAAAAATGTTCATAAGAATCAAATTTATATAACACTTTCATAAAGATATCAAAAGTGATAAGTTTAAGTAAGATTCAATTTAAGACCATTAAGTGTAAAAGTCTTAGGATATCATTTAATAACTGTTCAACCACGCACTGCACAAGAATTGACGAGGCTCTTGAAATGTCTTACATTAAGTCAAAATTGGATTTGCGTCTGATTTTAAATCCATCACGTGTTCATTGCGTCCTACTGAATGTAGATAAGTCTTTTATCTAAATATGATTAATTTCTTAATTTCTTTTATTGACACTTTTATTTTCTTCTCTGACAGTGAAATTTTTCCCCAGTGTGTCTGGAAGTGTCTACATTGTATAGGTATAGCAACTAATGAAAAAGTAAAAAAACTGGAAAGGAAACATTTTTTTCTTTTCCAAATGTGTATCATTCCTAAGCAGCTGTCGGTAGACTGTTTTAAACTTTTGAAGTTATTAACAGGTAATATGCTAACTATCCAAAATAAGTCATGGGGCTGCAAGTAGTTATCCTAGGAGAGAGACATGTAAGTCCAGACAACAAAGCACGAAGGAAAGAGCAAAGATTTGGGGGGTCATCAATCTGGAATCAAACGTAAGCAACCCCACTAACTTACAGTACAAATGTAAGAGTGTTAAGTAGGCCCTCTGAACTTTGTTATTTCACCTTTAAATTCGAATAATCAGGAAAGGCTCAATAAATATAAATTCCTAATCCAACTCATCATTTTAATAAGTACTTCCACTTATTATGTAATATCACTAAATCTAAAAAAAAGTATTAATAGGAAATTCATTGAATATTAGAACATTTGATTCAATTTACAAAAGCTTGAGAAAAGCTGTAAGTTCCACACATAAGAATGACCCGCATTATAGTACCTTGGAGCTGTGAGTTACTGAACAAATAATGAAGTGGCCCCTCCTTTTTCCGCAGTTTTGCTTTCTGAATTTTTCAGTTACCCACAGTCAACAGCAGTTCAAAAATATTAAGTGGAAAATTCCAGAAAGAAGCAATTCATACATGTAAACTGTGCACCATTCTGAGTAGCCTGATGAAATCATGCACCTTCCCGCTAGTCCCACCCCTAGATGCAATCACTCCCTTGTTCAGAACATCCATACTGTATGTGCTACCTGCATGCATGACACTTAGTAGCAGTCTTGATTAACAGACTGGCTGAGAGAGAGAGAAAAAAAGAGAGAACATACACATAACTGTAATTACAGTATATTGTTATAATTGTTCTGTTTTGTTATTATTGCTGTTAATCTCTTACTATGCCTAAGTTATAAATTAAACTCTGTATGGATATTATGTATAGGAAAAAAACATGGTTTGGTACTACCCTCAGTTTCAGGTATTGATTGTGAGTCTTGAAATGTATCCTCTGAAGTTAAGGGGAAGCTACTGTAACAATAATGACAGATTTTAAAGAGCAATATTTTAATGACCCTAGTCTAAAAACAATCCGCAAGAATAAAAGGGGATGTGAAACAGCAAATAAAACAAATTATATTCTCAACTCCCACTAATACATTGCAACCCTTTGAGAAGTCATGTAGCCCCAATAAACCTTGGTTTCCTCTTTTGAAAAATAAAGAGATTTAACTAATCTTTAAAGTTCTTTCCCAGTGCTAGAGCAGTAACATCATATAAGTGTGCTTGGTATACCATCAGCATTCAATACATATTTGTTGAATAAATAAATAATTTTTAAATTTAACTAGTATCTTTAAATACCTAGGAAGCAGAAAGAAGATATATTTAAATTAGGGGAAAAAAAGATTGTTAATATGAAGGCAAGTCTTTTATGTCTGTACTTTGGAAGAATGTTTGGCTTTCTATAATCTGAGATCAGTCAAAAAAATAAAAAAGCCAAACAGTTTTGATTATGGCTATTGAATGTAAATAAAAGAGATGTACTTTCAAGTAAAGTCAAGATTTTGTAAGCATAAATTACAGATATTCTAAGATGTCAGAGGAACTGTGGTCTGCATTTCCATTGATTTTAACAATTACCTTTTGTTTTAAGAAGACAGATTTTTACTAGTAAGAAAAAGCAACAGGTACTATTTCAAGAGTGAACTTTGTAAACATTTTGGAAATTTATAACAGATGTAGATAAAATAGGACTAATTCACAATTCTCCCACGTTATGGTCTGTGTCTATTTATTGATCACTTAAACAATATATGTGGACAATTTAATCATTTGAAATCATATGAAATACATAAAATAAGAAACATGAGGTTAACATATATTAAACTAAAGAATAAAGTGTTATTTAAGAAACGTGACTATGGTATGTTAAATTAAATATAAATTTAAAATGAAAAATTGAGTGTAAGTGAATATTCACAAAATCAAAATCTTAGGTCAAATGTACAAAAAGAAAGAATTATTAAAAATGCTTATGAGAAGAATAAACAAATAGTTTAATTTGGCTATCAGAAATAAAAATTAAATTCTGCCTATATTTGTAATTATGACTTCCATAGACAGAATCATATTATCCTTTATTTCCTCCCATTAGTTTCTCCAACTAAACTCTGAGAAATGTCGAACAATAGGATCTTAAGCATCCACAAAATCTAATATAGGCTCTAATTCATCAGTGGTTGACACAGTTCTTCAGGGAAGTGTCCGACATTCTTTTGGGCACTAGGAATATCATAGTGAACATAATAGGCATGGCTCTGCTGGCTCCTTGCAGAGAGAAAGACTTGATCAAGGAACTATAAATGCACAGCACGTTATTATGGAGAAGTGAAAAGTGTGGTAAGAACCTCAAAGATGCCTAACTAGATCCAGGGGCCAAGGAGGTGCTGCCAGAGCAGGTGTGGAATCTAGAAAACCTCCCTTAAGGCAGTGATTTCTAAGATGAGACTTGAAGGATGGGTAAGTGAAGTCAGGGAAGAGGGGGAAATGTCCCTGGTAGGAGGAGAAAGATGCAAGGGTTTCAGAAAATCAAAAAATTCCAGGGTAATAAAAGCACAGGGAAGGACAGGGAAGAGTTGTAATTGGGTGTAAAGGGTGTGGAAGAGCATTGCCAAGGTGACTCGCTCATTATATAGTAGGGGGGATATTGGAATGGATACATGAAGGTACCGCGGGGAAAGAACATGGGAGAAAGACAGGTGCACAGGGCCAGGGGTGGAGGATCCTTTCTGTTCTGTGCATTGACTTTGACATCCCTGTGCGACATAAAAGTTGAGTATTATCTGGAGCTCTTAACAGAAGTCTCAATGGGATGAGAAGATATTTTTTTAGAGTTGCCAAAATATATAAGTTAAGCCATTGAGGTGGAGCTGTTTGCTTCTTAAGGAGAGAGAATAAAGAGACTAGGCTTAGCTAAAGCATGCCTTCAGATGACAGATTTGGCTGCATATAGTGTGTGTCTGTGTAACCCACACATACAGAGGGGGTTTTGGAGGATATTTATTGGCTAGTCCAAAAATTTGCTCAGTGAAGATTTATTGTCTACTATGTCTACTGTATATATTCAAAAGATCTTACAAAAAGCTTCAAAATAAATGTTTCAAACTCCAACATAAATCATGACATAAATAAATCTACAAGACTCAAGGTACAAGGGAGTTAATCACCATGAGGTTCAGCTCCAAAAACAAGTTATTGTGTTTTAATTTTTGGATGTTTATTCTGCATTCATAATCTCTCCTCCAAACTCATAAATTTTGAGTTAGTTTTTAGAAGTATAAGCAATGAAGAATTTATTCCCATGTAGTATCTGCTGATATACTGTACCTTACTTATTGAGATAAGTAAGTAATTTAGGGCCTCTTCGATTAGGAGTACTTTATAAAATGATTTCTAATGTCCCCTTCCGTTCCTCTATAGTTTTACAGAACTCATGGTACTAAATGCCAGCGAGGCCACAGTTAGTCTAACCTCAGGTCCTTGCAGGAGGTAATTACTTGGCACTTGAGCAGTACTGAAGTGCTTCACTGCCAGGTAACTGTATCTTAGGCCAAGCATGGCAATTTTTTTATTGCTAAAAATATTAAAAATAAATAAATGCATGAGAAGCATGGCGAAATGTAGGTTTGCCTTGTCTGTCCTAATTAAGTTGAGTTTATTTTGGAATAGAAAATAAATTCAGTTATGGTTGGACTGGGAGCAAGAAAGAGGACAAAGAACATCACAACATGTGAGCTTGGGGACACTGGAAAAGAGGGAAAGCTGAGGGTCCAAGAGGCTGTGTTTGTGTCACTCCCGAATTAGGGAGCAGCAAGCACTTATGGCTCCGCCAGTGCCGGACACAGACCGTTTCACAAGTTAGTAACGAGTTCTGGTTCTTCCTTCCTTGCTTTTCCCATTCTTGTGCTTACACTCAGAAGTTAACTAAACACAGTCTTTCTTTCGATGTTTTGTTCACATTTAATTTTGGTTTGTTTGTTAGCTCCCAAATATGTGAATTTAGTTTTTAAGGGATAAATGAGCTTATTTAGTGGAATGAGAGTAAGGCAATCTCTTTGCTGTTATATTTTAAAAGTCTTGGGTAGTTCAACTGTTAGTGAAATAACTTTTTAGCAACTAACACATAGAAATATAGATTCATGTACAGTATTTTAAATTACATTTGATAAAAATACTTTTGAAAACCAACTGTGCATTAAACAATCTTAAAAATTCTTAAATCAAGTATAAATATTCAAAAAAGTCAAAAATTGCTGATTATTCACATTAAACTTGAGGGACAATTTTAATTGACCAGCTGAATGAATGAATGAAGATTTCATTATACAATTAAACCAAAGCAATAGATAACCTCATTATATTTGGTTTAAAGTTACCAGGTATACACGTTCAAATGTTTTGTTTCCTTAATTATAACGTTGTTTGGGTAGGTTTTGTATGTCATCCAACTGATAAAATTCTGAATAGTAAAGAAGGCAATTTATGATTAAAAGTTTCCCTCAGAGTAAGCAAATCACAATAGAAAGAGAATTCTCAATATTTCAACCAACCTTATACAACAAGATTTAATCCATATTAAAATATATACTTGAATATATGTGAATTTTAAAGAGTCAAATAATAATAACCATAGCCTTATTGATGACCAAAATATTTCTGATAGCAAACTCATGAAATATATATTATGTCAACTATGCAAAGCTGTTTAATCATTGCCTAAACATTTCTTAATATTAATAACAAACCTCTCACTTATGTGTAAGAATACATTGTCCATAATTTTTCTTAGATTGAGTTGCAACCACCTCTGTGGATTCCAGATAACTTATATGTCACATCTACCTTGAGATTCATGGGTTTTCATAGCCCTCTTTGGATATTAGCTAAGTCAGTGAATGAGTAACCAACCCCTGTTCACACTAGCCAGGACTGATATTTACATTGGCCTAAGATTATAGGCCATAGTCAAGTAGACTGGCTTTGTTAGTAATTTGTTAATGTATGTATGCAGTTTTTAAAAGAAATGCAACAGAAATCTTATTATTTTAATATTATATGTACACATATATATTATTTTGCTGAAACCCATACGACTTAAAAAATGAAGTCTTTTCTACATCTACAATTTCATTGATCTTGTATATCCAAAGAGATGTCATAATAACATATGGTTCAAAGTTTAGGATTAAAAAAATAATTATCATGGTCTCAGGTCAAATAAATATAGGCAAAAAACATTCTCTAGGAATGTTTCAAGTTCCTGATGTTTACTTATTGCATATATGATACTTTACAAAAATATATTTTCTTTACACAAAACCAAGAATGACACATTTGGAGCTGATTAAGTAACACAATTAATGTCAAACAAAATCCCAAAAAAGACTGAGCTTAAAATGCAAATAAAAGCAATTGGGAGGATTATAGCAGTTAATCATTTTAGGCCTCATTTGAAGAATCATCTTCATTTAAAATAGAAAACAAACTCTCTTTTTACTCTTTTGTATTCATGAAGTTAGATTGAGTTTACTGTTTAGAATAGATGTTAGACTATAAATTCTACCTTCAAATTTTGTCCTTCCCTCATAGTGTGGTCTTGGCACTATATATACTTAGCTCTTTTAAGTGTGTAATACAACTCCCTTTAGTATTCTACATATAATTTTGTTCAGCAGAGTTGTGTTATTAAAATGTATATAATGGCATACAGAACACTTGGAAAATCCACATAGGACTAAACTATCTTATTTATAACCTTCAACTAGTCTATTTTCCATGTCCTTAGCAGTAATTGTCACAAAATGAGAAGAAAGAATTTTCAAATGTTAAGAACATCCTATTTGATTAACTCATGATTTTATTTATATAGAATAGTATTTATAAATACTTCCTGCATTAGATTAGGCTTTAAGCATTCAATACTGTGTCCAAGATTAAATCATACATTCTTTAAAATTAATTATTCCTTTTTAATTGCATTGTATAAACAGAAATGACCTGTTAATTTAAAGAAAATCTATCAGCACAGAATGAATTCACTCATATAAACAAGCAAGATGAACTTGACCTTGTTTGAACTTGTTTTGATGTGGCCCAGATGGTAGGCTACATGCTTGAATAGCAGGCTAAAGCTGAGGAAAAACTCATATAGCAAGATCTAGATTTATAGCCTTTTGCAAATTCCTACCTTGTATTGTCCTTTCAGCATCTGTTCTGCCGCCAGTGCGGTCAGCTTCTATCTCTGGGGTCAGAGAGTCTAAAAGCACAGAAAGGTAAGAATGACACACATGTCATTTGATTCCTATTGTCCTTTATAAAAAGAGCAACCTGTTATTCTGGTGCTGAATTAAAATTATATAACTCGTTGCCATCCTTTAAAGGTTAATCAAAGACTATAACCATAAGAATTATCAAAGGATTTGAATAGATAAATGACACAAATTTGTTCATAAAATGGGACGAGGATTGAGAAGTTTTCAGATTACTATTTTATCACATTTTGGTACAGACAGATTTGGCTAAACAGAGAAGCAATGTCAGGTTCCAGATATTGGAGTTAAGTAACCAACTGACGGAAGCACCTACAAAAGAATTTATTCCTCCCAACACGTGTGACTATTCTTTGCACCACACTTTGAGCTACAAGCACAGTTTAATAAATTACAGGACATGCAAATATATAAAACCACAAACACATGTCTAAATTGTTTTATGAGTATTCAAAACAAAAGACAGTTAGCCACATGTAAAGATGCAGCTTCTTACCATTTAAGACCCTGAGACTGTCTGTTGAAGCTGCCTGTTTTAGTGTTTGTTCTGCTTGCTCACGCCGTTTTGTCTCAAATTCAAGTGCTTCCTGTAATTTTCTCTTTGCCTTCTTCTCCTTCTTTAGCCTCTTTTGAACTATGGCTAGAAAAGAAAGTGGACGTTATTCCTCTTAAATTTTTACAATGTTCAAACTTATAAGTGATCTGTCTTATAATATTCTTCCCACCCCACCCTCCACTGGACTGAATTTACCTATGCAAAGAAGTTAAAAAAAAAAAAAAAAACGACCTTCACCTAAAATAAATCACAGTAAAATGTCCAAGAAGGCCAATTTTTACTTAGCCTTGAAATATATTTCATTATAAGAATGGCTTTAATTGTCAAATGTAGAGACAGTTTTAATGGGAAACTAATTTTAGTAAATATTTGAATTCACTGATAAAGGAAGCCTAATTAAAGTAAAGTTATGGTTTAGTCTCTGCCCTTGAATCAGAATAGTGCAGACTATTTTAGAATAGTGCTAACCTTTATAGATATGTCTCCTATCTATGAAGCACCAATTTTGAGCAGCAAAGGGGGAAATACCCTTATAAATATTTCCCTTATAAATGTTTCCCTTATCTCAGCATTTCCCTTATAAATGTTTTTCAAAACATGGTTACATGAGCTAAATTTTTATTAATTCTTTCTTGAAATTTTAGAAAATGCAATCATATTATTGTATATGAGGAGCTAAATATTCTTAATTATTGTTAACATGTATAAGCATATTTTGGGGATAAAGTTATTATAATAATAATAAGTTCCTCATAGTAAATTTATATGCACTGTAACATACTTCAAGAAAATTATAATTTTATTTTTCAGGAATTTGGTGGAATATAAAATCTCACTGTTAAAAATATGCTACTGCTAACAATAATGTGCTATCGTTTAAGAAAGTAGATTATGATACACAAAGTTGATTATGGTATGTATTTTTTCCTACTAGGCAATTTAAATATTTGTAGAAAATATGTAATCAATAAATAACAAATGTTCCTCATAAAATGTATATAGATGGCATTTTTAGAATAATTATTTAACTTTTAGAATATGTATATAGAGTAAACAACCAGCATATGGGAAGCACACAAATGTTTTTCTTTGAAATAATTTTTTTTTTTTAGGGTTGATAAACATTGTAGAATTAAATGTGACAGAATCAGTATGAGGAAATCCTTTTGGTAGAGTTAGTAATAAGGAGCAATCATTTCAAGTGTACTATTTGATTTATTACTACAGATTAAAAAGGAAAAACATTCCTTAACTCAGTATCTAATCCATATATAAAATAGGGAAATATGGTTCATGAAAAAATTTTAGTTTCAATTTCAAATGCCCACATATCCCACTTATATATATAACTATTAATATTGTTAAAATGGCAGACCATTACCTTGTTGAGTTTATTGTTGCTGGTATCATATTTTAACAGAAATGGACATTGGCTACAGTCTTATAGGAAAAACAAAACTGGTTTCAATGAAATATTCCTGTAATAGTGTGAAAATTATATGCTTGCCCTAACAAAATCAGTTGCCGACTATTTCCCTTTCCAAAGATGATTGTTATAAGTTATTTTGAAAAGAAACAGTAATTCTTGAATGATTTATTTGGATTGTACACTCCATGACTCTAGAAGCTCAATGCCCATTGCCTTGTCCCTGATTGCTCCCTGTTTCCTTCCCACGCGATTGAACCAAATGGGATTACCATGTTCTCTCTCCGGGATAATGCATTGCTTTAATAGATACATTCATAATAGATAATTATTGACACATTACTTTTAAGTTATCGTTCATAATTAATTAAATGGGAAGTTCATGGTGTGATCTGTATAACATTTTGCCCTCTAGTGGTTAAAGAGATAAAATAGAGTGTAAATCCTCCAATAGGTTTAAACCAATAGAACTCTGAAGGTCCCTCAAGTAACCAAAAGCTTACTTTAGGAATTCAAGGGTCAAATTTTAAGTCTTGTAAAAAAAAAAAGAAAAGAAAAGAACAAAACACTTTTCCACATGCAAACAATATCAATACATGGTTATCTTGTGGAATATGGTTCCATATAATGAACTCTGACCAAATTTCATTATGCACTTGGAACATACCACATTATCAATGTTTATCTTGTTTTGATTATTTTAGTACCTAAATCTGTTTGAAGCCACATTATTTAGAACTGAACTACACAACTCTACTATAGGACTATACTACTGGGGTGTCAATTTCCAAAATCAACCTCATCCCAGGAACCTACTAGCTGTTGTTTTATAGTAGTTAATAAAAAACCTACTGAATCTTGCCAGTTTTAAAAGCAAAACAAAAAATAATTTTTAAATATCCATATTAAACTTATTAAAGGAGAATATGTGCAGTATTTATTATGGATATTTATTAAATGAGAGAAAAGAAGCACTTCTAAAATACTTAGGAGAAAGTTACATTTGAGGCAAAGGGAAAGTTGGTTATAAATAAAATACCTTTCAATCTCATACATAACATAAACCACATAAATAAATATGACCTTCAAAATTATGCATACATACACTGTAAAGTATGTTAAAAGAAGCAATTAATAGATTAATAGATTGATAATATTATTTTTATCCAATACACATTCATACTGGTTTCTACTCTAACGTGTACTTGACCTTATTGGATGAAAATGAGGCTTTCAGAAGGATTATCATACAAACACTCCCCTTTGGTCATTTGTTCAGATATTCATCAGTCTCCGGTTTCATTTGATAAATACCTTACCAAATCGTTTCACTTGAATAATCAGTATTTTATATTTTAGCTTTATGGCTTTAACTCAAGTTTTTTCAAAGGGCAATTGTGAATATATAAAAAACTTTTCTTCATGGCTATCTTCAAATTATGAATTGTTAAACTCACAAATAAGAAAAACTATGTGATTAGTGACAGAATGAAATACAATAAGCCTGGGATTCAAATCCTGCTTTGAACTTTAGCTACAAGTAAAAACAAAAAGTACAGTCTCATAGTAAATCACCCACCATTGTATTGTTATTTTAAATATCTTACACAAAGTGTTAAAGCTTTTTGGAAATTTGAGAATACCTCTATTTTTTTGTTCCATAGCCAACTGCTTCTCAAGGGTTTCCCTCAGTTCCCGCTCCCGTAAAAAATCCATCTTCAGCTCTGTTTTTTCCAGCTGGACCTGTTTTTCTTGAGCTCTGGCATTATCTATGGCAACTTTCAAGAGCCCCTGCACAAAGAAAGTATTCAGAATTGTCATATTTTGGTACAAAGCACATTGCATTCATTACTTTAAAGCATTTTAAAAGAGAAGAACCCACTTACCAAATTCTTTCATTCCTGTGCACTCACTCTGTACTCACTAGGACAAGTACTATACTTAAAATACA
The DNA here is from genome assembly GCF_987537825.1 of Furipterus horrens. Classification (NCBI taxonomy): domain Eukaryota; kingdom Metazoa; phylum Chordata; class Mammalia; order Chiroptera; family Furipteridae; genus Furipterus; species Furipterus horrens. The sequence continues at coordinate 23,560,704 of NW_028327182.1, read as the reverse complement.
AAATTTCTAAATCTAATAAAAATATTTTAGGAAGACAAATATTTTTGGCATTTAGGTTCAGTTGCTTCTAATTAGAATACCTAAATTTAAGGCCAAATGAGGGCAGCAGATAAGCATGTCGAAGAAATAAGAACTGAGTTCAAAATTAGCCTGAAACTCTTCCGCGAGTAATTATCTGACATGGTTTATGCAACCCCAAGTGTCCCTGGCTGTACCCACCTATCCCTTGGGGTTCATTCACCATTCCCTACTGAAATTACACTCGGTACAGTGGGTTTCTTCATATTTCTCACGTCACCAGGGACTTTGCTCTTTCCGTTCATTTCTTGAGTTCTTTTGCTCCCAATTTTTGGATGGTGCATTTAATTTCACCTTTGCTCATTCTCCACTCAAGAAAGGCCTTCTCTTACCAACCTGTCTGAAACAGCCCTCCAAAAACACCCGGTTAGTATATCTTCTTAAGATACTTGATAGCATTGATTATGTAAATTGTCACATATGTGTTTGTTGCTTTATGTTGTGTCTCCTATACTAAACTGTAAGCTCTCTGAGGCGGGGACATTTTCTCTCATTTGGTACTATGTCCCTATGGTCCAGAGAGTGCCTATAATATAGCAGATTTTAAACATTTAATGAATAAAAAGTACAGTACCGATGTGTTTTTCTTGAGATATATAACATATGTAAGGGATCCAAAACTTAGAGGCTTAGTACTGCATTATTTTAAAAAATCATTTAAAATGGTTATGATAAAAATAACTAGTAGGGGGCTATTTGACAGTATAGTAATTCACAAGCATGTGGTAAAAGCAGGGTTTATTTATTCAACTGATTATGGAATCTTATATTTATTTGATTTACTGTATGCTATTTTAAAAATTTTAATGATATTCTGAGATTTTTAAGAATAAGATTATGAGAATATGTAAAACATATACAAGACATTTTACACGTATACATGCTTAAAATGCTTTAGAAAATTATCAGTAAAGTTATTTGTAAAAATGAAAGCAAAACTTTCTATTTTTAGCAACTCAGGAATACAAAAAACCATCTGGAAGTAGAAGATGTTTTGCCTTGGTCCACGAATATCAGAGACTGACATTTTCAGTTGAAATTATATATGATATGGAACTTGGTACCATTTTTAGATCTACTCTATGGTGTGACCCCTTTGCAGGAGACAACATAAGCAGCTTGAATCGGAAACTGCAACTCCACCTTGACTTGTTAATGGAAGAGAGACATGCCCTTAGTTCAGCGTACCAATGTAGTAGCACCATCAGAAGCCATTTCTAGTATCTTTTCGAGCACATATAAATTATTTCAAGTTTGTTATACCTGACCCTGAATTCCCGGGATTAATTATTGTGATATGAAACACGATGAAGGATTTCACACGACAGTCTGCCCTCCCTACTCTCTTGTTTTTAACAATAAAACATAGCTGCTAAGGAAACTGCCATCCTCACTCTATTCAGCAACATTCCTGTATACATTTTTCTCTTTATCAGGAACAAACAATTAGTAACAAATGAAAGAGATCATTACATCAAGTGCCCTTTTAGATCACCCCAATTAAAACTTTAGTTTGGTTGTATCTTAATTCTAAGATACCAAATTCTAATTTTCTGCTCTGATTGCTCTTGTTGACTTATCTTTGAAAAATGTACTCCTTGTGCAATGTCTAGAGATTATTTAGCAAGATGCCAATGTTGGCACCAGTTAATGTGTTGATTGGTTGTATTATCAGTAGCTGTTTAAAATAAATTACTATTAAACTATTATTGTCCTTGGCTGACAAAACACAATATTTTGGTGTTCTTTAGATATGAAACAATCATTATGAATAGACATGTTCTGACAAAACACAATATTCTGGTGTTCTTTAAATATGAAACAATCATTATGAATAAACATGTTCAATTACATTAAACTGCAACCCTAATTTGTGTTATTTTATATTAATATTCCTTGTAAAGTATGAAGTTGCTAAGAGCATTTATGTTTACTGTTCCATTTTGTTACAGTTGCTGCTAATGTAGCTAATGGTAATATACACCGTACCCTGCTGATTATGTCAGAAAAATATTAGCTTTTAGGATCCAATACCCTCCAGAGACTCCTTATAAGCCGTATAAAATTAAATTTCATTTTTAGGCTTTAAATCAGTACACATCTGTAGGAGTCCAGTGTGCACAAAAGTCTGCACTAAAGCCAAACTGATGCATATGCGAAAATATGTTATTGCCGGCAACAGTTTGCTACAAAAAATGCAGAAAGCTGATTAAATGTCAATGCAGCAGGGGCTGGGAAAAGCTATAGCAAATAGTGCTCACAGCATCTACAAATGATTAAGGCACCATCTTAACTCTCAGTAGTGACAGTAGTGTGAGATTTGTATAGCTTCAGCTTCTGTACATTTTCTAGGTAGATTACATGCAAACGGTCCTGCTAAATGCAGGGTCTTACATGGCCATGAAGCACTGTGAGGACAGTGTGAGTTAGAGTAAAAGACACAAGGCTTAAAGTGTAAATTGCTCTCCAAGGGGAGGTCAGGTCTCATGATCTTGAAGTTAGACAATGACAATATTTTCTTTTTTACTGTTTATGTTATTACAGATGTCCTATTTCCCCCTTTGCCCCTATCCTTCCAGCCTGATCCCCACTTCCATAGTCAATCCCCACATCATTCTCCATGTCCAAGGGACAATGACAATTCTAAAGAAATGCATTTTAAGCTTACTCTATGGCACAACCATTATAAGGGACAATTGTTGATTGGCCTCAGATGTCTTTCCCATTAAGTGAAGCTTAATGGGTGTCATAACACATAACTATTTTTGTTTTCTAAAATTATCTACTTTGAACAATTATTTGCATAATTTATCAGAGAATGTGTCTCTGTATATTCCTTTTAAAAAGGGTGCCGTAATTGAGCTAGCAATGCTTCAACTATTCTATTGTAGCCTGGAAAGTACAAATCTCTGCTTGTATAAGAGGACTTAAAATAATACTGATATGTAAGAAACATTTCTTAATATGTTGGTTACATCATAAAAGAAAAGTCTGCTTGGTCCATATTTGTATTGCAAATGAGGTTATTTCAGAATTAGATGGTAAGTAAGGTTCCTTGGGTATCACTGAAACTCTTGTGGCAAAATTTGTGCTCAATAATGCGTGACTTCCAATGAGAGTAACTGCCTTAGTTGAAGGGGCTTTTAGTAATTACCCATTTTAACTAAAACCTTTTAAAGATGAGAAAACCCAGTTTCAGAAGGTCAGGTGACTTGTCCAAGATAACAAACCAGTAAATTCACTAAGCCTAGATCAGAACTCTCCAGCTTATTGAACCTTTTTTTTTTTTTTTTTTTATTTTGAATGTTCTCTTCCAGGAGGAGAAAAAATAATGTCTCTTTAAGTCAGGAACTTTTGTAGACAGAAAAAAATTATGTTAAAAAAATATTGACCGATTCATTTTTCACAGGAGTTCCTGTAACAGAAGATACAGCAATGCTTGGTTTAATGTCATGGTTACTACTCTCCAAAGTGAATCAGTGAGGGACTCTTTATCAAAAGCACTTCCAGGTGTAAACTCGTCTTGTGGTTCATAGGACCTGTATGGCCACAAGGCAACATGTGTCCTGAAATTACCCTGCCTTTGTTTAAATACAGCCATCACCAGCATTGTGTGACCCTGATCAAATGGTTATCTGCCTCCATTTCTCATCTGCAGGAAGGGGATAAAAACAAAATCCACTGTATAGGTTTATAAAGAAGATTCATGTAATGTATACAATTAGCATAGATACTGACTCTGATATTGTGATTTATACACACACGCACACACACACATACATATATATGTATATATGACCTTCATCTTAATCCTGGCACTTAAATCCTACAATAGGTGAAATTTCTTAAGTGATAAGACCAATAGAAGTAAAATAAGTGTCTTTTGTTATTTATAATATGCCCCTTTGAACTACACCTGAATTTATGTTAATAAGGTCACTTCTGGAAAGCCACTAATGATAGAGGTTCATTGTGAGGGGAACCCACACTGTGATTAGACAGCTGGAACCTTCATTTCTACCCTTTTGACTTCCAGGGAGGGCAGAGGGGGCTGGAAGTTAAACTAATCACCAGTGACGAATTATTTACTGAATAGTGCCTAGGAAGTGAAACCTCCAGAAAAACTCAAAAGGGAGAACTTCTGGGTTGGTCAGTAACTGCAGGTGTAGGCAGGGGATTTGTGCCCAGAGAGGGTGTGAAGCTCTGAGCCCCATCTCATACACTTGCCCTATGCATCACTTCCATCCGGCTGCTCCTGAACTATATCCTTTCATAATAAACTGTAATCTAGCAAGTAGGAACCCTAAAAGCAAAATCTAGAGTGCATCATATCTCTCACTATAGTGAAATTACTATCCTCTACTGTAGTTCTATTTATCCATTATTACTTTCAACTTCTAAAACACTCAAGTTTCAAGAAAGAGTAATAAAATTCTAGTGATATATATATATATTAAAAATATATATAGTTTTTCTATATTTAAAAATACTAGTATACTAGTATATGGTATTTATTCTACAGGTCCTTATTTAAAGCACAAAAAAATAACACTTATGAAATTCAATTTTTATAATATATCATGAAAAGAACATCTGTAGTAACCATTACAAATTTTAAAATTGAGAATTATTATAGAATATCATGAAACTAAATCCTTGAATATTAGAACAATTAGTTCTTAAACACATTATTATGAAGGTTTAAGAAAAATAAATTTTATGTACATTAAGTTTAAATACAACCTGATGTCTTGGGTTTAATTAAAATAGCAAATATGCATAATAAATCTTTAATTTCATACAAGAAATTGTATAATTTGAAAACTTAAACATTTTCAATTTAATTTTTCATTGTTATCCTGACAAAATACCTCCAGAGAAAATATGGAGGTTTAAACTTACCACACCAAAAATGTTACCATAATGAAATAGAAGGCGGAGAAACCACTGCATATAATTGAACTTGCAGAGGAAATTGAGGTAGGCAGAACATAATTACCAAAATTAGAATTTGGACAGCAAACACATTTCTACTGTCTGCCCGATAAGCCAGGGTCATGACTGTTTAAATATATTATACTATTCTAAAGACATTACTGTAATTCAATAAATGTGGCAATATTAAAAGAGTCAGTATCTATAAGCTTCTGTAAAACCATTACTAACCATAGATCCAGTATGTACATGTATACATTTATGTACATGTACACATATGTTGTGTGTATGTGTATAAAACTGTGAATGAAACTCGGTAAGATTTTTAATTATTATTTTACCTTATATACACATATGTGCATGCCCACCTGCATACATATAAAGTACATACATGTAAACATGCATCTTCATTTATATTCACATTATATACATGTAACATTGTAGTGGACAGGTATAACTTATTTTTAATGAAATATTCTTATTATCGGTGTCCTAACATTATCAGTCCCAAACCTTTAAGATTTTGAACTAGAAGTAATTTAGTTTGCCTTGACTATCATCCTATTACCAATTTTTGTTAAAAAAGGTCCTCAAGGCTGGCTGGAAGTTAGGAGAGCATATTAAATCTATAGATACCTTTAATAAAGTAAATCACATCTAAATGTATACATTGTAAACCTGTTTTTTAGTTCTTTTTTTTTTTAAGGAATAGTTACAGTTTGAGGTGATGTGGATAACATTTCTCGGATAGGTAATATTGATCTGGGATGGGTAAATACTTCCAAATAGACAGTATTTGTTTTAGAGACCCGGTGTTCACCCAATGAGAGAGTCTGTGTGTAAACCCACTCTCCGAGAGAGCAAGCTTGTTTTACACTGAAGAAACCCAGAAATGTTTCCTCTGCTAAAATTAAAATTAAACTACCACTTCCCTGATTAAAAAAGGTTTAGTTAGTGAAGATACATACATCTGGATGGGAATTTTAAGTAAGTGCTTTGCTTTTTCTTTGTTTCATATGGAGTAGTATACATTAAAAAAAATGAATTGTTCCCTTTTCACACTGCAAATTCAAAAGTGTTGAGGGATATTTTCTGAAAGCTTTTAACAAAAGAGAAAAATTGTAAAAATCTACCTCATCGTAAACAATGCTATGGGTCAAATTTAGAAAAAGTCTTATTTTTACTTTAAAATATAATCAACTATTTGGCCTTGATTAAATTTAGGCTAGATTGATGATTTATTTCAATTACTGAGATATAAAACCTTAAAGTTGAATACAGTTCTGGAGACTCTAATTACATTAGTATTAAAAAATGCCATATTAATAGATGAGAAGATATGTTACATTAAAGGCCTTCTGTTATGTCCTTGGAGAGGTAAATAAAATTAATTACATTTCTACTGGGAGAAAATTTAATATGGTAAGAAATGTGTACAGAAAAATATCACCTAGGATGAAATGCTAGAGTAAAAATTTAAAACTATATATTACCAGCAGAGGATCAGCAAGCACATTCTCACTACTAGCTATTCCAAATATGGAGAAGTAGATGGCAGAATCTCCATCTGTGGCCCACATGATTACTTCATGTGTGGGCAGAAAATTATGCTTTCTTTTATCCCACACACTCTTATTATTTTGGCTCCATGCTCTATGTTATTGTTAACTGCAAGTATTTCTGATTCATAATGTACTGTACGTAAAATATACATCCTGAGGACTACATAGGAAATCCGTGGAAAGTTGTGTAGGGCTTTTTGAAGTCTATTCTTTGAAGAAATCCTATTAACTGAAACAAACTTATTTATGAAAGAAGATATTTTTTTAAATTCTTCTATAGTAGACATATTTAAATGACTAAACATATCATTTCCTCACTGGAAGGCCAACAGTTTAAAAATAACTAAATATTTATTAGAACTAGTGTGCCGTCATTTAGTAAATCAGACAAACTTAAACATTTAAACCCTTCCCATTAGTCAGCAATAAGGAGAACATTTAGGCAAAAATATTTCTTTAATAGAGGTCATTTTCAACTAAGTTTTTATTAAGGCTTAATATACCTATTTGTGTATTTCTAAACCAATTTGACTAGTGTAGTAAGCTTATACTCTTAAATTGCTAGAAAATGTTCACTATCATGGCTGAGTCAAATTCATGAATGGATTAAATTGGAAATGTTTGAATTTGGTAAAAATCTTCAACTGGATTTTTATGTTCCTTTCTTCCAGATTGCAAAGAGGCCTACCTGTATGTTAGTCAGAAGGGTCTCTATGGAAGACAATCCATCAGGAAACAGAAAAGGAGACGGAAAACCTGGAGGTAGTGCTTGCCCATGCCCAGCGAGAGAAAGTTTGTCAAGGCTGTCTCTTGCGGTTGGTGTGGAAAGCGGGGTCTCATCTGTATGTGATTGAAACAAAAATATAGAACAAGTTACGCTTGTCTGTTTTTATTAGACCTCAGTAATGGCTTCCCTAGTGGTTTCCAGAACATTTATTGCAAATTGGTTCCTGCTATCAGGAGAAAATGCTTTCTGCTGAATTTTCTTTAATGAAAAAGCTGTGGAGATACAACAAGATAACATTAATGAGTAACTTTATAAGCCTTTTAAATGCAGTCTCTAATGAGACTGAGTTTACAGTGCCATAGAATCTTTTTAAAACAAATATTATCTCATATATAGTTGTGATAATATATTCAGGCTGACTTTATGGGCACCTTCCCAATTATCTCATTTTAGTTTTTTCTGTTTGGATTGACAATAGAATCTTTCTAGAGCTTCATATAAGAGAAATACTTTGTATATTAGTATGTTGCTTTCTCAGTTAACCCTTCCTTTATATCAATGATTTGCTCAAACCTATTCCTAAGAAATCTACAAAAGAATATACAAATAAAATATGTAATCCCACAACTAAAAAGAAAGCTGGAATTGAATATAGTTTTAATACATTATAACTGAATTATTCAAAATCATTAAAACTAAAACTTTAATTATTTTGAACTTGAATACCCTTTACCTTAATATTTAAAAAACTAGCTTTTTATTTATGAAAAAGCATTCTGAAGAAAGGGTAAAATGATACAGCTTCCATAACAATAGTTTTATATATATATATATATATATATATATATAACCATCTAAGATAGATTAGTCTTTACTTTGTTTATTAAATAGTCTTCATCATTTTAAACAACTTGGAGCAGTGCCCCAATACAGGTTATTTTTACTCTCACAGTGAAATCTTTCTATTCAGTTCTTTACTATGTTTCACTTGAGAAAGATATTTTAGTTTATTATATCACAGAGAAAATTTTACTTATGGCAGAATTCTCAATTTTATAAATATTTTTGTATTTCACCCCGGGAAAATTAATCAGAGCAATGTATTTGCACAGTCCTGATAGTATCTCTCAATTTTGCAAATGGCTAAAAACTTCAGCACACTTTCATTTATGCTTATAATTTGATTCCACTGTTCTCATCGATCATTCCCTTATTTTTCATTACAACACCGAACCACACAACACGTTTTCCAATTACCTCTCTCTGGGGCAGAAATACGGTGGAAGTTGCCACACTTCTCTGTGTCTAAATAATGTCAGAACAAGTCAAACTCATCTGCCTCCCCTTTCCACATTTCTAGTTAATGAAGTAAAAGGGAAGAGGGGTTGGAGAGGGGAGCAGTGGACACAGGCCTTCTATTAACCGCTGTCCTCTCACAATCACTCGCTCACTCACTCACTCACTCTTCTGTGCTGTCTCCTTCCAGTCCCTCCTCTGCTAACTTACTGACAGAGGATCTGAGGCAGCAAGTACGAGAGGAATAAATGAGTACGCAGCAAAAGAAGGATTCATTGTGTCTTCTTTTCTTTTCTTTTCTTTTTTATCCCACCTGTCAACAGGGTTAAAGGAAGACAGCAGCGCATGGCTAATATGATCAAGGTGATCTTGGACACCGTTTACCTCGTTGTCATAAATTACTCCTCCAGACCAAGGCTGCTGGTGTTTTCTCATAATATCTCTGAAAAGGTGCTTGTTAAACATCTCTGTGCATGTGAAATTGTTTAAGAATAAAGAGCAATATTTTCTGATCAGTATCACCTCAGCTGTCACATGCTAAAGAAAATGTGGCTTAATAGATCATGTGGATAATAATTGCTTGTCTCTTGAAGAAAGGCATAGAACCAGATGACCACCTGAGGTTAATTCAGCTTTAGTCTGACACTGCACAATTCTTAAAGGCTATCCAAGTAAAAAGCATCACATGTATGTATACACACACTCACACATACACATAATTAGAGGTTCCATCATCCCCATGATTATTTTAACTTCAATACACTTAATCTTGACTCTGTTTGCTTCCTGTGTGAATTAGTTAAATTAGTCATGATACATGCATTTATGTAGCCAATATTTACTTAACAAAAATAATGTGCTAGACACTGGGGATAGAATACTGAAAAACACACATACAAAAACACAATCTACAAGCCTCAAGAAGCATTTCTGGAGTGGCCAATACCAATCACTAAGCAGCTAATTATTATAGTTAAAAGCATTTTGTGTTCTGTTCTTATTCTGTTACAACTCAACTTTTCCCAGTATAAGGTTAAAATAGTTCTCTGTGTGTGTGTGCATGCACATTTCATGTTTTTCTGAAGTTCCTTCCATGAAATGCTTATCTTGGTTCTCATGGCTTCAGCTATATATGAATAGACTATTATTTGGTATAGACTTACTTGATGGAATTTATTCATTTATCATTTTACATAGTGGAGATATTATGTAAGTTCATTTTAATTCAATACATAGATAACAAACAAATTTAAGGCAGCATGACTGCTTAAAACATTTTAAAGGGTGATTCTTAGGGTCAATATACACTTTTAAAAAGAAAACAAACTAATCAAAGATCAAACAAACAAAACAAAAATATTTTGGGGGCTTCAAGACCTTTTACTATAGAAAAAGTTGTCATCTTGTGGCAATTAACATCATAGAAAGTCTCATTCAGTCTTCCGACAAAGAGTAAAATTGAGAACATGGTTCTTCTTTTTAAAATAAAAGTGACCTTTGATATCCTAAATGTTCTAAGAAGATTAAAGCAAACGTTTGAGAGCCCAGACAACATGGAAGAGAGTTTGACATCACATAATCTCCACTGACTTCAAACAGTGAGTGATGATGAAGCACAAATTCACAAACACCTTATTCCAATTTTGTATGTTGTACATATTTTTTAAAGTTTTATCTTTAAAAGAAAGTTGGCTTGTCAGATGTTATGATCTTTGATTATAGCATTTGACAATGTAATCTGTTTCTGTTCTTTAATATTTTGCTCCCAAATAATTTTAAACTTCTGGAAAAGTTGCAAGAATTGTGCAAAGAATTCCTTTGTACCCCTGCAGTTGGCTGAATGATAGACACCCAAAATATATGTCCATGTCTAATTCCTGGAACCTAGTAATGTTAGCTTATTTGTAAAACAGGGTCCCACAGATGTTACTAAGTTAAGGATCCTGAGATGAGGAGAGTATCCTGGTTTTAGGATGCACCCTAAATTCAATGACAAGTGTTTTTTGAAAGGAAAGCCAAAGGGATATTGAGAGAGACAGAGAGGTCCACAGACATGAGGAGGGGGCAAGGAAAAGACAGAGACCAAGATCAGAATTTTGAAGCCACAAAAAATGCTGACAGCCACCGAAAGTGAGAAGAAGTAAAGAATGGCTTCTCTTTTATAGCCTCTTGGAGAAAGCCTGTTCCTGCTGACACTTTGATTTTATACTCCTGGCCTGCACAACTGTGAGAAAATAAATCTGTTGCTTTAAGCTCCCAGGGTTGTGGTCATTTGTTACAACAGCCCTAGAAACTATGTCAACTCTTTACCCAAATTCACCCTTTTTACATTTTGCCATATTTGCTTTTAAATTATTTCTCTTTTTCTTGTTCTGTGTGTATATATGTTTGAACCAACTTTCCCTTTTAATCCTTACAACTTCATTACATATTTCACAAAGACAAGGGAATACTCTTCCACAGTATAAAATTAGCAAGAATCACATACAAAGAATACTATTATTTAATCAAGAGTCTATATTCCATTTTCATTATCTGTGAGATGTTTTAGTGTAAAGAGTTAAATTATCAGTGTTTTAATTTATTTAACAAGTACTTGGGAAGTATCTTCTCTGGGCAGGTAGTAGGTATGTTATAGTCCCTAATGTGGCCTCTCATGATTAGTCCTTACTATTATTCACATTCTGCCTAGAAGTTTCCCCTTAGTCTGAGTTAGACCTAATGAATAGAATTAAAACAAATGTGATGGGATATCATTTCTGAGATTCAGTTATAATAAGTATGCAGTTTCCATGTAACTTTTTTTTCCCTCTTTTTATTGCATTTCTTGCGTTGCTAGAAGCCAGCAGTCATATCATGAGACAGCCCTGTGGAGGTACACATGACAAGGGACTGAAGCCTATAAAAACCAAGTGAGTTGGCTTGAAAGCAGATTCCTCCTGCCCTCCTGAGCCTTTACTTTTATTTTTTAATTAAATTTATTGGGGTGACATGTGTTAATACAAGTATACATGTTTCAAGTGTACAATTGCAAAATATGTCATCTGTATGTCATCATTGTGTTTACCATCCAAGATCAGATCTCCTTCTAAAACCATATATTTGGCCCCTTTTACCTTTTACTTTCCCAACCCCACCCCCCTCTCCCTCTGGTAACCAGGATACTGATGTCTGTGTCTATGACTTTTTGTTTGTCTTATTACTTTAAGTTTTACATTCCACATATAAGTGAAATCTCATGGTTCTTGACTTTATGTCTGACTTATTTCGCTTAGCATGATATTCTCGAGATACATCCATGTTTTTGAAAATGGCAGCATTTCGTCTTTCCTTAGGTCTGAGTAATGTCCCATTATATTCATGTACCACATCTTCTTTGTGTCTCAGTTGAGCCTTTAAATGAGCTGCAGCCCCAGCTGACAGTGTAACTGCAAACGCACAAGAGGCCTTAAAGTAGAGGCACTAAGCTAAGTTGCATCCAGATCCTTGATCCCTAGAAACTACGAGATTTTAAATGTTGATGGTTTAAACCACTACATTTGGTGTAATTTATTACAGAGCTGTAGATAACTAAAACACTGTGTCACATTTTTTAAATATTTTGGGATATATTTAAAAAATGACTTCATGTCTAGTTTATTTCAGCTACTTTGGAAATATAACAATTTCAAGCTTCAATTTCCTCATTAAAAAAAAAAAAACTAGTATGTTGAATGAGACAAATTTTAGTATCACTCAAATCTATAATTCCACATTTTCTATTATTTCTTATAAAAATTCTTAAGATTGATTTAAGTGGAGATTTCATCAATGTTGACCAGAGAGTGGTAATGAGTCACTTTCTAATCAGAAATGTCAGTACCTTCTCAATTCCAAGTTCCAAACAGTTATGAATATATATGTAATATTTGAAAAAGAATAATTCACACAAACACAAAATTTCAGTGCAACTTACTGATGACTTAGGTTTACAAACTTGCAGCATGGTTGGACCTTGAGACTGCAGTGTTATGCTAAGTGAAATAAACCAGTCAGTGAAAGACAAATACCATATGACCTCACTCATATGTGGAATCTAATGAACAAAATAATCTGATGAACAAAATCAAAACGAAGTCAAGGATCCATGGAACAGAATGACAGCTGTCAGAGAGGAATGGCAGGAGGAACTGGGTGAAAGAAGGTGAAGGAATTAGCCAAAAGAACTTATATGAATAACTCATAGATACAGTGTGGTGATGGCCTGAAGGAAGAATGGGTGAGGGCTGGGTGGACGTGGGCAAAGGGGGAAAAATGGGGACTTCTGTTGTAGGGTAAATAATAAAGTACAAAAATCCCTAAATTATCTTGCTTCATTTTATTAAACTGGAAAATATTCCAGCCATCCCTAAGACTAGCACTCCCAATACCTGGAATGGCAAATTGGATGCAGCAAAATGTGCCTCAATCGGGACTGAAGTAAGCATTCTGAAAGCTGCATTAGGTCGGTGCTATTTTTTTTCTAAGTACTCCATGTTTATAAGGGACTGGTAGTTATGCCAGCGCTCAAATCAGTTCTTGCTTTTTGTAAATTCCAAAGAAAGAATGATTATTAACTTTAAAGTATTTTGCATTTCAGTTCAGTTACAAAAAACTATAGTGGTTTTCTAAAGGAAAATGGAACAGCTCATATTACAGTCTAACAAATAATTTCATCTTTTGATCAGAAAAAAACCTACTGATAACATATTAATAATTACATACTAAATATAATGGTGATTATAACAATATATAATCAGTTAACATCAGTTAGAATAATAAATAATATAAAGAAGCATAAATGGAAGAGAAGAAAATAGTCTTAAAAATTCAAAATCAATACATGATAAAAGAGTATTATTTAATTCTTCTTATCACTTCATTTCATGATTTTACTCATATTTTAAAGTCAATTATCAATAAATGACTATCAGTAAGATTGATGACTCTGTAAGACAAGCTTTTTCCCTCCAATCTTATCACACATAACAATTTAGCAGGATATCCTAAGGAACAATGTTGTTTAAAAAAAATAATGGGCCTCTACTTTAAAATGTTTTCTTTCCTGTTAATAAAATCTAACTCAGTTGTTATTTTCACAACTAATTCCTTTGGGTTTGAATTATATATTCTCTTTCCAATATGTGTGTGTGTGAGAGAGTGTGTGTTTCTTTGTCTCTGATGTCTTTTATGACATCACAAAACCAACTAAAAATACTCACTTTTAGAAAACTGTATATTTCAAGTGGAGTCATATTTATTCCTCTTGATGTGGAATAGAGAGTAAGATTATTAAAATGGGAAAAACTTGATATTTAATTTTTACAAGTGATGTGGGAGTTTGCATGAAAAAGCTATATTCTTACACTAGCAAAGTGAATAAAATGTTGATGTAAATTTTGAGAGTCTGGTATTTTCTACACAAAAGTGAATGATTATTTATAATTTTTTTTCATTTTGTTAAATATGCATCATGATTGCACATGATGATAAACTTCCTAGTGGTTTTGTAAATCTATCATCCACATTATTGAACTGGAATAGAGGCATAAATAATCTGAAAAATTAAGGATCGGTGTTTTAAAAAAAATTGAAACCTATATCCAGATATAAAACACAGTTATTTAAATTGAGCTCAATCACAATCTCAACCTGGTTCCTTCCTAGGGTTTAATTTGGCAGTAGAAACTAAAAATAAAGGTGAAAAATGTAATCCTAAAATGCAATCAGAAATCAGAAGATGGCCATGTAATTTTTTTCATTTCTATTTTCATCTTCTCACAAAATAAGGAATTCCAAAATTACCACATTAAAATTTATTTGCATGACTTTCATGTATCTATTCCAATTCTTATAAAATTTCCAGTGCTATCATGGAATGGAACAATTTCCTATATTTAATTTTAAGCTTATTTTTCAAATTTTGGACTCAAAATTACTCCAGAAATTTTTATAAAATTGTAGCCATAATGTGAGACAGCTATCACAGTAAATGGGATAACTGGCAAAATGAAAAGCAAACCAGGGTAGATTCAGAAAGTGTGAGTTCGAGTTCTGACTTACCAAGAATTTGTAAAAAGTAGAGCAACTAATCCTTCTCTTGTGTTCTGTGAAACTCATTTTATTTATTTATTAAAGAGGTGATTAAAAACTAAAGAATTATAGTTTAAATTCACTTAGATTATTTATGTGGAAGTGCTTTGTAGAATAAAAAAATGCTAATAAATATAAAGTTTCAGAATTAAAAATACATAAATTCCTTTTGTAAAGTTGGCTTCAATGTGCCATGGAGCAATCCTGGTCTTGTAGCATAAGCCTGTGGTTTCTATATTATTTACCTCTAATGAGGCTCATGATAATGAAGTATCATGTATAATAGATAATAAAATTATTGCTATATGCTATTATAGTTGCCTTATACAAAATAACCTTGAGTTAGTTCAGTGCACAGTTAAAATTAATTATGATAGAAATAACTTGAGAATGGGCAAGAGAGTATGAATTAGTTTACAATCTCTTCAGGAAGCAGGACCTAAAAGAAATGGGTAAGTAGACTGTGGGGAACATAAAACATGTAAGAGGTCCCTTGGATCTACTTGAATTAAGTAATAGTAGAACTCTGAATTTTGAGTTTTGGTGAATGAAGGAAAAGATTTAATATGGGAAGGAGATCATTGTTAGTGCATGTTTGGTAGGATGCGGGAAGAGTACTGAAAATATACTAAATTCACAGTCCAGCTTAACTGAATGCATAAAGCAGATATTACACACATCTGTGACTTTCAGCTTCATCTGTGGTTGTTAACTTTGGAATAACTAACCTCTGAGATGGTGATGGAAGTTAGGGAGCATGCCTTATAAGGAGAAATAGCCTCAGCTCCTTGACATAGAGAGGCACTCATAATGCTGTTGAAGAACATGTGAATGAGAGGAAAAGAAGCAAAAGCTGGAAGAGTGCAAAATGCAGAAAGGAGGAGGATACAGTCATCCCTGCTCACCCCGAGGTTACACCGCATTCACGATGGTAGAAGTAAAAATACGTTCTCTTGGAAAACCACACTATGGATTACAAGGCAATTTCACAAACAGTATCTTGGGTTATGAGGAAGCTCAAGGAAGATGATTTTTAAAATGTACGTAATTATAATTGTAATAATGGTATGTGCCAAAAGATTATTTCAAATGGCACCAAATGGTTATTTAGAAAAATAAAAAATTATATTGAGACCATGCAAGCTGGAAAAAAAAAAAAAAACTAAAATCTTCATGGCGAGGAGTGCT
Organism: Furipterus horrens; assembly: GCF_987537825.1. Taxonomy (NCBI): domain Eukaryota; kingdom Metazoa; phylum Chordata; class Mammalia; order Chiroptera; family Furipteridae; genus Furipterus; species Furipterus horrens. The sequence goes on along the minus strand of NW_028327182.1, from coordinate 23,544,807 downwards.
GGGAATAGGCATTGGATATTGGGAAAAATTTAAACACTAGAAGGTCAAGGGTTTCTATGAGGAAACCACATAGCTCAAGGAAAACAGGGACCTTACGTGCCTGGAAAAAACATCATATTTATAAGGAAAGTCAATTTTCTACCATTATTCTCAAAATAATGTCTTTAATTTCTTACCACTCTGTATTTATATTTTGAAAATATATGTATGGGGAACTCTAAATCAAGCTATATATTTAATATTTTTGAACGTGGCCTTGACAGCAAACTCATCACTGCCTTTAGCAACGGAGAAGATGGAACTCAAGTGCACCCCTTGGAATTGCTTGGCAAAAATGGAATGGCATCAATCATTAAACACACAGAGAGATACACACACACACACATTGATTTATCTTTTAAACATTGTGGGTGGCTTGTTTCTCAAGTCATAAGTCATAAGTGTTTATGAAAGAGCTGGTGTAGCTTAGGTTGAAAAGATCCACTTAATTGACCTTTCTGTCTTTTCCATGACCCTGGAGGTGAACCACACTGCTGATATTGCAAGTGAGTAGGGAGAAGCATTTACTGAAAGCTGCATAACAGGCACGGTTATATTTCCTAGGCTGATGTTTTGCGCATCTGCACAGTAGGGCCATTAAGCGTTCTAAGAGCACAACGGAAACAATCATAACATTTGTTTTTAGATGACTGACTCAGGACATGTACACCAGGCTTTATATAGAAACTGTTTTTGTTTTATTAAGGGACTGTTTGCCTGTTAGTGATAACATCATTAAAAATAAATGAAAGGGGGCTGGTAAAATGCTTCCCAAAAGCAGAAACCTAATTAAAGGTGATATGCCTGCTATGAGGAGTTGTTGTTTTTATTTTTTTTTAGGACTCAAAAATAGAACAAGGTTAGTTCTTTCTTATTTTATAAAGCCCAAAGAAGACCTCACAGTAAAACATCACTTCTGATCTAATTTTCTATTTCTGTGTACTTTAATAATCTACTTTACAGCCTGTGCTTGCCCACGGAAAGTGAACTAGTTTTGTTCCTACAGATAGCTTCATCATGTCATAGTGCATGAAAAAGAAAATCTGATGGTTCAGCTCAAATAAAAAATGCACTCTCCTTTTACAGCAAATTGTATAGGTTGTGATAGATGCAGGGACAGTAGTCAAAATAATGCACAAACATGTCATAGTCCGAAAAGGTCTCTTTTGAGAGCCTGAGTTAATGGTAAAAAGAAAAAAAAAATGTCCAAATCATGGTTTATAATTTCAGAGAGAGAGAGATAAAAAAAAAAAAAAAAAGTAGATTCTTTCATTTGTAGGGGTGGAGTTACTCTAATTTCATGGATGGTGGAAAAAGCAGGAAACTGCATTCCCTTGATAACTCTGCCCTTATTGTGCTGTGACCTTGGCCAATTTACTTAAATTTACATCTGCCAAAAATGAGTTTCTAAAATGTGCTTTGAGAATTTTGGGGGGGCAGGGGAAAGTAGTTGTCAAATAAATCCAAGGCTTTTTCAAATGAGTATTACTTTAGAGGCAACGAGAATACAAGGAGAAACAATGGGCACGCTCAGTACCATAATCTGACATCCTGGTTTCTTGTCACTTCGACACAGTAGTTCTATTTCATTTATGAGTCTCCGTACTGACAATGAATCTTATTGCTAAGTGAATAAAACAGCACAATTCTCAAATTATCCCCTGGAATTATAAAATAGCATTTGCAATGTGGAATATTTAAATTCTGATTTGCACATGGGATTTAGACTAAAATTACCATGAAATTATAAAAAATGTAAGATACCTTTGGAAACCATTTGGTATAAATTCATTCAGATGTAACAAGACCAAAAGCGATTGACCCACTGTTTTCCAAATGTCTATAAATTCTTTTTTTTTAGTTATTGGTTATATTATCAATTTACAGAAAATGTAGAGGAAGAACATTTTGAATAATTCCAAGGATATGTGTACCCACAAACATACATACGTGTATGACAATTGAAGAAATGTGAAGCCTGGAAAGATAGTTAATAAATACTAAGGGATTTTAGAAGCAATAACGGTGATGTGATTGAGAGTTAAGGAAAAGAGTCATTATTTTTAAGAGATGTACACTGAAAATAAATTTAAAATATTTACAGTTTAAATAAATTGTTAGGGATTGGCTTCAAAATATCTGGGGGAGAGGAAGAATGGATGCAGAGATGTATAAAACAAATCTGAGCCCGAGATGATCAATGTTAAATCTGAATCATGGGTAGGTGTATGCGGGGTGCATCGCCCCCATCTAACTTTGTTTGTTTGAAGTCTTATGTAATATAATGTTTTTGACAAAAGTCACTGTATTCAGTAAAACTCTATTAACTCATTGTTCTTTCAAAAAGTTAAAGGCATTGGTATGATGGAGATCATTATTATTATCATAAAAATAATTAGCATATATTGAGTGTTTTCTATGCATGCAAAGCAATGTTCTAAGCACTTTACATGCATTAACTCATTTAATCTTCACAATAATTCTGTTAGATAGTTACTAGTGTTAAACTCATTTTACACATGAGTAGATAGAGGTAAAATAATTTAATTAACTTGCCAAGATAACTTGTCTCATAAGTAGAGGAGCCAAATTCAAGTCTCAGTGGCCTTGTTCCAGAGCCTATGATCTTTAAACACTCAAGGAATAAAATATAAATTTCTATAAGCATTGGACAAATGTATTGGATATATGCTTTCAAATGTGCATAAGAACATACACTCCCCAAAATAAATAATTTTATAATTATTTCATCTCTAAGTAGGAGAAAGCCAGCATTTCTATTTCATTTTTCATCCTTTTTATTGATTTTTAAGTTTACTTTCAATTACAGTTTACATTCAATATTATTTTATATTAGTTCCAGATGTACAGCACAGTCGTTAGACAATCATGTACTCTACATAGTGTCCTCCCTGATATTTCCAGTACCCGCCTGACACCATATGTAGTTATTACATTATGATTGACTATACCCCTATGCTGTACTTTACATCTCTATGACTATTTTGTAATGACCAATCTGTAATTTTCATCCTTTTATCTTTTTTACCCAGCTTCCCAATGCCCCTCGCCTCCGGCAACCATCAATCTGTTCTCTGTATCTATGAGACTGTTTCTGTCACTCCTCAACCTTAATCAAAGCTTAATTTATTTCTTAAAAATCTAGCTAATGATCATCCTAAACAGCCAAGACTTCCCGAAATCAACTGCTTCCACTGCCATACTTATAGTTATTCATTCTGGAAGCAAAGATATCTTAGAAATGAAATTCTCTATTATCTCCACATGGGACTAGAGAAAGCCAACCATGAGTATAATAGACATTTAATATCAACTTTAAGTAGCTCATATAGACATTTCCCTGTGAATTTCCTCCCTCTGCACTTTTAGCTAATGCCGTTCATACTAACAAGGCCTATACTTTCCTGGTGAGAAATATTTAACTTTGAAAGTGTCACATTTTTTAAAAGATATAATTTATTTACTTATTTTTAGAAAGAGAGGAAGGGAGGAAGAAAGAAAGGGAGAGAAACACCAACCCATGTGTGAGAGAAATACGGAACAATCATTTGCTTCCTGCATGCCCCCAACCAGAGAACTGGCCTGCAACCCAGGCATGTGCCCCTACCAGAATCAAACCAGCAACCCTTCGGTTCCCACAACAGTACTCAATGCACTGAGCCACACCAGCCAGGGCATGTCACTTTATAATTGATATATGTATCACATGTGGTAAAAGAGCAAGGTCTACTTAAGGATTCTTTAAAAAATTCTTGTCCAAACAGTCACTTCAGAAGGAGCAAGTCTCCTGCCTCACCCATTTATCAGCTACAATTAAACCCTGGATCTTCCCTTAAACTGTCTTTTGCACTTATCCTAATTTAACTTCTGAATTTCCACATTGTATAACCCTAGCCATGAGCTCACTTTCCACCCTAAGAGCTTTATCTAGCATCCTAAATCACCCTTTCTCCTTTCAGATCTCACCCCTCCCCGACTGCTTTGCTGTGCTCCCGCCTCACCCTGGGAGTTCCCATACTTCTTGGTTACTACTCTGCTCAGAGAGAATACTGTGCCCAGGCTGCTGGGACCCTGCCCTAAGCTAGACATCAGCTTGTTGGTCAAGATAAATTAATGTAGGTAAGTCTTAAAGTTTACTAACCATAATGAGTGGTTCTAAACTACAGGTGCATTATAATAGGTCCCTACACTCTCACCTCGCCTTACCACAATGTGACACACAAATGGGAAAAGTCTCCCGAGGTGGTACGTGAGGTGACACTGATAACGCGCCTGCACTGTCAACCTCTCTGGCTTGAAACGATTTATTTTTCCCCTCCCGTGCATTGCAACCAATAGCTAACACATTTCACCAGAACTATTTCGAAAGATCAAATTCAGTGAAAATTATCAACAAACATATTTCTTTGCAAGTTTGTTCCTTAAGTATGTGTAACATGGAAAAACTGAGGGAAGGAACTCAGTCCATCTTATTCACCCGTGTAACCTCAACGCCTGGCACGTAATACGTTATTATTGATTGGTTGAATATCTGACATAATGTATTTCTCAGCTGGTTAAATTGTTGTTAAATTATTTGTTCTCATTAATAAAGATAAATTTTAACCGAGGTTATTTTACCTTTTAATTAGTTGAGTCTGAATGAGAAAGTATATAATAAATGCTTTCAGTTTGAGGTGTCTTCTTAGAAATGTGAACCCAACATATAATATAATTTATGACATTAAAAATTCTACTTTTTAAATTCCCCATTTAAAAAAAATTAATTAAATACAAGTGGGGTTACCCAGTGGAGAAAAGGGACTAGCGAATATGCATAGCAGACAATAAGACTTGACTCATCTCTCTAGAAGTGCTACTGGCTGCTTTGGGCCCTCATAGATTTGCCATGACAGAGAAGGCCCATACATAGGTTGATAACTATCCTGTCAGGAATATTGTAAAAACCAGAAATTGATAGGAGGTTAAATAAGTGACCTTTATATCCCTTTTACTTATTGCGATTTTATGACTTCTTCCTTGAAAACTAACTGCTTTCTTACAATGTCATATAAAATGCAAAGGAGAGCACTAATTTTTAGGATTTAGGGAAATATAAAAAGTTAAGAGTGTATGTTTATGTCATTGTCAGCATTCTTCTCTTGGCAAGAAGGGGATTCTCGGTCAGCACAGCTGTTATTCTGCAACCCTCAGAGCATGAAAATATGATGCAAATCCTGGACCTTTACTATAGTAAATTTTTAAAAAATTGATTTCCAATTTATAACCACTTGTTCTCTGTTGCAAAGAAAAAGATGGCATTGTCAGATGTATAATTGTCAGATATACTAGTGTTTAATGTGTTATATTTCAGAAAAACACATGTGTTGGTCAAAATATATCAAAAATTGAACACAAAAATGAGAAATCTTGCATAACTTTTCCTTTATCACCTTTTTAACATTAATTTGAAAACTGCTTAAAATTCTAATTTACTTTTAAAATTCACATTAAAAAACATTAAGCAATTTTTTTCATTAAAGTATTTCTTGTTATCTTCTACTATATATTCTATATGCCCAATAGTAGGAGTGCCTCAGATTAATTTTGAGGAATACTTTTAAGAATGAAGAATTTACACATTCAAGTTAGAAGATACAACAGATCAAGAATCTTAACTGGGAAGAATACGTGTGTGAGGGGAATGAGGAAAGGCAGTGTGGCAGAGACTCTGAGAGTGTGAGGAGAGTGCCTAGTGTAGATGTTAAGAGAAATACAGAGGCCAGATTTGTATAAAGTCTTGTAGGCCTGGACATGTGGCTGTGGCACACGGTGCTTAAGATCAGCTGGACATGGTTGATCGCCCTACAGAAATGACACTTCGTTCTAATAAGGTATGACTCGGGAGAATGTAGAACTATTTCACCCTTGTGTGACCATGTGACTATTCATTCCCCTGGCATATTCAGTTCAAGTCAAGCCAGCATTATTGCTACTTTATAATTTCTTGCATATGTCTTTATTCTTTGTCTCTTCTAATTATAGTGCAAGCTCCTTAAGAACAAAATTCCTTTCTGTATTTGGGGCCACTGTATTCCCTACATCTTGAATGGTACTTTGCAATTATAGGCTCTCAAGAAATATGTGTACAGTGAAAAAAATAATAAATGCCTAATAAGTACTTAAAAATACCACAAGATAATTTTTCTGACTTTTTCGTGCATTTATTTTCATAAATCTTGAATTTACAAACATATATTAATTATATTAGTTAAATAATCTTCAATAGCACATTAAGGAGTCAAATAAATTATATTACTATAAATAAAATCACCATATAAGAGCTAATGTATTTGAAGGATATCAAAAGAAAAGTATACCATTTGTATATATATGTATATAAAAAGAACTGTTTACATAAGCACACATAGTTATACAAGTACATAGATACATATGCATGTAGCATCTATTGATATATAGGTATAGAGGTATGTAAAACTCTTCTGTCTTTAGTCAACCAATAGCTATTCTATGTTTAGACTATTAATTTACCTTAAAAACTATCACCAAAAGCTTTAAGCAAATAAATACTAAGTTTATTATTTTACATAATATATTATCTTTCATTACTTACGCCTTTAAAAATTTTTACAAGAATGCAAGAACCAGATAGAACCTGGAAGATTTTCCACTACTTTCCATGTTAGCTTTAAGATTAACAAATTATAAGTATTATATATATTAAAAGATGAGTTCATAAATGACTTAGTACTGAGTAAAAATGTGGGAACAGTTAAAATATTCAGCTTTATTGGGAAGTATATATTTGAACAAGCAAACCAAATACGCAGGCTTTACTCCTGCACTCTCTTGATAAACATAAAAAGCTCACACTGCCCTTTAATGTTATTTTAAACTAGATAATTTAAAGAAATAACATAAAGTATATTTATATGCATTTTTAAGTTCACATGTAGCTCTAAAGACTCTGATATATCCTCCACCTACCTTGGCCCAGGACAGTTGTTACAAGAGGGAATTTGCATTGGAGTCTCTTTCTTTCAGTTGGCAATCATAATAAATAGAAGCTTTCTCATTGTTTCTCTTCTAATCTGTTCTGAAATCTATCCTATAACTTTTATATCATACAAATTCTCCACAGAGATTATAATATGGTGCTTAGCATATCATGATATTCTAATGAATGTCCTGATATTCTTAAGGAAGTCATTTCTTTCACAAAATTATTTCCGCAGTTGTTAAATTTAATCATAAATTTTACCTGGGAGAATTTAAGAAACCGAATCAACCCTGAAATAAGAATACATTTTATTTTTCCAATAAATTCAGTTGTCAAATCAGTCAAATTAGAAGTTAATCTTTCTAGAAATATTTGCTGATGAATAGCAAATTTAATACTGTATGGTATGCACTGTAACAAAGACAAGAACAAGGCTATCAGAACAAATAAGGACATTTAGGTTATTCTTTGACTTCCTGGAGAAGGAAAACAGGTTCAGAATGAAGCATAGACAGGAAAGAAATCTTATGGCATGGCTAAAACCTAATCATGTTTAGGGGAGAAGAAATAACTTTTGAAAAAGAGATAATTTATTGTCTCAAACCTTATGTCAAGTTTCTAAACTTTCCCTGTACTGTAGATTAAGTTCTTCAAAAGTTAATATACTTTCCTCTATCACCTATTTTTTGGTAACAAACCTAAAATAACCTTTATCCATAAATGTTTATTGAAATTTCTTTATTCTATTAATCCCACATTTCCCTGATATGCAAAGAAATGAGGCTATATTGAAAAAAAAAAATGTTTTCCTGGTTGAGCCCATGCTGGTCCTGGTGATTACTGCCTTGTTTTCTAAGAAATTCTTTAAAGAAATAACTTTAGAATATTCCTCAGGGTCATTATCAAAGTGCTTCTTACACTGTCAGTGAAATGTGCCTCTATCCATTTAAAAAAGAAATCAAACTGCATAAGCTTGTTTTACTCATTGATCACTTCTCTTATCTTTGAGCCAGCAAATACAGCTGTAAATTTAGTCCGGATATCTTAGAACATAATTCATGTGGCCTGAATTCATTTAGAATAGCCAAGACTTCTCTACTCATCTATTCATCTATCTTAGGCTCTCATGATGATTATTCTCACTATTTATATTTTCTCATGGAAAGATAATGAAAACAAAAGAAAAAGTTATTGTACTCCTTTGTGTCATTTTGGATGCATGCCATATCATTTTGTAATATATACTTCTTATAATCTAAAAAAAAAAAAAAACTCCCTGATACCAACCTCCCCTCCAATTACTGTTCCAACTTCCCTTATCCCTTTTTGAATTATCCATACCCTCTATAATCACACCTTCTTCCAAATCTAGTTGATTTTTATTCCTATATCCCTAATAAAACTACTTTTATCAATAATAATTGTCATCTATATTGACAAATTTGAATCAGTTCCCAGATCTCCCTGTACTTGACCTATCAGCAGCCCTTGACCTGTTGATCATTACCCCATTCTTAGAACTCTTTCTTCACTTGTCTCCTAGGGCACCATGCTCTCTATTCCACCCCAAATCTCAAGGGAAGCTTCTTCATAGCCTCTTTATTGCTTTTCTTTTTTATCTAATATTTCAAGCTCAAAACTTTACAGGGTACCTGCTGAACTTTTTCTTTGCTATTCCCATTTCCCCAGGATCTCATTCAGACCCAGGCCTTTCAATATCATCTATATGTTGATGGCTCAAAATGTATATGTTTAGCTCAAACCTTTAGTCTGAACTGCCCTCATTTCTGGATTCATAACTTCATTGGGATATCAGACAGGCATCTTGAAGTTCACATGTCTAAAAAATCAAACAATTACCCAATTCCACAGCTGCTCCCCCTATCATCTTGTTAATCTCAGTTCCATTATATTTCCTTTCTTCTAAGAGTAACTAAAATGATGAATCTGTAGTGTTTCATTTTAGTCTATCAAACTATAGATAATATATGGATATATTGTTCTAGATAGACATATACATATTTGTATGAGTAACCATGAGTAACATTTAACATATTTTGTGCTTAAATTTACATAAATAACATCATATTACTAATAACATTTTCTAACATGTATTATGCTTTTGTGACTTATCTAAGTTGGTTCATATAAATCTATTATTCACTTGAAATGCTATATGGAATTACATTATACAACTGTGCTATATTTCAGTTATTTATTCCTCTATTACAGCATTTATTTGGTTTCAAAATATTTGCTATTATAAAGAATATCACTGTAAAATGTTTTTATTATAGCAATGTGCTAGGCGTTTGAATGCATGATTTTATGTCAGTCTCAACAAATATAGTATTTTTCTTTATCACCATGAAAGAAAAAGAATCTTAAAGAGACTGATTTTCCTAATGTCACATGGTTACTCAAGGACAGACCCAGAATTTGAAATTACATTTATGTCATTAATCACTCAGTTGTTTCCTACCATTCTACCTTGTCTGGTTCTAAACATTTCTATTCCTATAGGAATGATGGTGACAGCAACAGGGAATGCTGAGAAACGCTCATCAGCAGCTTTAACTGTTGCTTCAACGAAAATTCCATAAAATTATGAATGAGCAATGAGGTCATGTGAGCACAGAAGAAATATGGAATAGTGGTGGCAGACCATTTAGGAAACTACTGTTTAAAGCCTTGTTATAAACTAGTTAGACATTCCAGTTCTAGAGCTGCTGACAAGAAATTCACAGGAATTGGTGAATAACTGTGGAACAGGAAGAAATGGAAATCAAACAGAAAGTCTTTGTGTCCTTGAGAACTAGGAAAAACTGAGAACATGAGGGGAAAAAAGACCTTCATGGATGTAGCAAGATACAGGCGGGAGGGAAGGCAAGTGCTTGATGGAATTCCCTTTTAAATAAAGATTTGTACTACCAAAGTCTTTGAACCAAGAATTCTCACATGATTTCTAAACAAGAAAATAATTCAAACACAAAAACAAAGATAAAAAAAGGAACAAATCTTGCTGACTCCTTATAGCTACATATCTGAAATTAGGATTATCTTTTCTCCTTGCTTCCATGCACAAACCATGTAGCCCCTAACTGGAGATTCAACAGGCAGCAATTCCCGAAACCAATTTTTAGTATCCGCAGAAGGAGTATTACAAGGCATATCAAGCCAGAAGGTTAAACACACAAACAGAAACAAAAACCTCAGGATCACTTTGTGGTTACTGGTTTGCCCTGGCCTTGGGTCCCGCTGCTAGCAATTACATTCCTGCATTGTTTCGCTCAGGGTTTATTCCAAATACTATAACTGGAGCCCATTCTGGGCCAGAATCTCTGCCTTGGTTCCATACTCAATATCTTGGTTTCCCCTGGCCTACAGTTCTTATGTCTCCAATCTTACTATCTTTGTTCTTGGAGATCCAACCCGAAACCTAATTCTTTGTGATCGGGTGTTTGCCAATGCATTCAAATACCATTTCCTCCCTTGGAATTTCACATTTGCCGACTGCTTCCAGGCCTTCATTTACCACCCAACACCTGCCAGAACTTTCTTGCCACCTGTCTGTTTTGGCATCCCAACTAGTGCCTAGCCTCTCTGCATCGTGTTCCTCAGACCTACACATTCTTTGAATTTGGAAGAGTATGATTTTCTGTTTGGTTTCACATAAGTCAACAAGCATCCATTATATAAAAATAGAAAAGTTAATGGAATAGAGGGAGATTCTGTGGTCTCCCTCTAGAGAGACAGGAAAAGGGACACAAAAGGAAAGATCAATAACAAAGAGAGAGGAGGAAGCCAATGTCAACCATGAGGACTGAGCAAAACCACTGACATCAAAAACGTAAATATTTGGTTTTGTAGACCAATAACATCCATAGGTTTGAATAATGTTATTCTGACAGACTTTTCTTGGATCAGAAAGTATAAATAAAGTCAAATCTAATGCTATCAGATTCTTAACATATCAAAATCCTATATGAGGAAATGTTTGTTTTCATGTATAAATTGGCCATAAAGAATTGCACAGAACAACTTAAGAAATAATCTCAAATATATCCACGTTTGCCAAAATGTTGTGTTTCTGCATTGATTCATATATGCCTTTTGTTGTTTCAATCATAAAAATCTAATTTAAGAAACCCACAGCAGCATCATTATGCCTATTAAGAAAAGCTAGAAAGGTAATCTTTTTTTTAAGGATTATGTATCTTAGAAAAAAAACAAAAACAGACATAGATGCTTTGGAAAATAAAATCAGATAGCAATTAGTGAAAATGGCTACAGTTAAATTCAGCAAAAGTATAAGAAATAGAACTCCGCAAAGAAATATGCACAGACTTAGAAATATATACAGTAATTGGAACCATCTGCTAACAAATACAGGTACTACAAGACCTGTTTCAAAGACTGAATTAGACTCATTTGTTATTAGTAGTATATATTTGCATTCAATTAATGTGCTAAAATCCTTTAAAAGTATGCTCTCATAAGTGGGTTAAACATGTTCATTGTAATCTTGTTTATACTAATAATTGGCTTAGCAAATCTTTTCTTTATATCTACTACAAAGGTAAACTTTATCAAGCCCAAGCTGAATTATCATAAATTTCATATTAGCAGAAACCAAATTAATGAGGTTTGATTGTACCAAGAAAATTGCTTTTGCCATTTGCTTAATTTCATCTACTTGATATAATAACCAAAAATTCAGTGATGAAAAAGGTAGATAATTCAGTCTCTGCAAAAATATTAGTAGAAGCAAGGTAAACTTTCAGAAACTCTAATTTAGTGTTGTTTTTATTTGTTTAGGTTCAGTGTGTAATATGATGTTAAGTATATTACTGTACTATGCTATTATGGAACAGATGTTAAATGCCATGTAAAAATGTCAGGGGTAAATGATTGATGATCCTCTTTGCTATTTCAAAGAAAACCATGATTATTTATATGCCCTGGACATTGCTTGAAAGCATCATATTAAATCTAAACAATTGATCCATTTTCAAGGGTTTTGTATAATGTATTATTTATGTGTTTCTTATCCTTTTGTGAAAATGCCCCAGTATAAGGAAGTATTTGGTCTCCAGTGCTCCACCCAGTCCATATGGTGGATTTGTTCTCTGTGTAATACTTACTTTTACCCTCTAGGCCCATATGGCAAGTCCATAGGCTGCCCAGCCCCTCTGTCCTCCACAGGGGCCAGATGGCAAGTTCACTGAGCACTCATTTACCTTGTATTAATATTTTATCTGCCTCAGACAGAAAAAGAGATCAGATTAAGTAAAGTCAGCCCTTGAAAATGGTTTAGCCATATAATCAATACTGAGTGTCAATGTAGTATGAGATATGGGTTCTGTTATTTCATTTATATTAAAAATAGCAGATTCATTTGAATAATTTATCAAATAACTCATATGTTCTTTTGATCACTTGATATAAATTGATAGAATATTCTTTAATTATGCTAATCATCTAGGCAATATTAACACATGATAGTATAAGCTTATAAAATTTAGAACTCGTTTAAACATATAGGCTTTGATATATCCAAAGATATGACTGAATCTAAATTATAATCTATATTACCACAGTAATTGCTCTAAAATTAATTCATTATTTAAACATTTGGAACTACTGTATAGGCTAAACTTTTGCTGTCAACTTAAAGTAATTAAGTATCACTCAGCAACTTATTTACAATTAGAATTTATATAAAAATATAGAATAAATTAAAATAGTACATTTCTGCACATCTATGCCACTACAAATTAATATGAACTTAACCAAATGAATAAACTTCATGGGGTAATTTATGTGGCTGTAGATACATTTAGTTGATAAAGTTACTATTTTAAAAATTTCATTAACATTTGAGCTATATGCATTACCTCTATGTTTTTACTTTAACACATGATAGTATTGATACATGTGGATATAATATATCTCAATCAAATTGCTATTTCAAGCACTTAACAACTCTTTCAGAAAATGCCACAATAAATGTATGCTTTATATTAGACACCGTTATATGCGTACATTTCTTTCATCTCCTCAAAAAAGATACTCCTCTTGTTTTTTAAAAAACACTTTGACTATTAATAACTTGAGGTGAGTTATTCAAAATGAGCACAAATGAATGCTGCCCACTGCACTTATGGCAATTTTTGTTAGACCTTACAACTCTTGTCAGCTTATGTGTGTAAAATCTGATATGAGACTATTCAGAGAAAGTTGATACTTTGATGTTTGGTATTTTCTTAATACATCTACAATGTTTTTTCTTGGACATGTCTTTTAATCACTCAACCCTTTTCCCACAAAACAGATAAAAATAGTTGTTGTTTTTTCATTTGATTTCACACAATCTACATGTCCTATTATCACGTTTTGTCCACCTTTCCTCTGAGTCCCCATATTAGTAATCGTACTTGTTATGATTTCTGTCCAGAGCACTTTTGCTAGGCCAGTGTAAATTCTGAGATCATGTCACGTAGGTGATACAGAATAGATTCTGAAGTCATTTGAAATTTTAAAATGATAATATTGAAACAAAAAACGTTAATGTGTTTAGGTTTGTCACCTGTAAGTGCAAGTAAAGTCATAATTAAAATATAAAGACAACATCAGGATCTCTGGCAGCTTATTTTAGGCTTGTATATATAGAAACATATTTTAATAAAAATACAAGAGTTTAATTTTATGCACTGAATATTTTCACAGAGCCAGCATTTTGCTATTTTGTGATAACCTGTTAAAATTAATGGGATGTCTTAACTAAGTTCTTTCTGCATATATACATATAAAAAGGGGAAAGCTCTGAACTTGACTTGATAAATAACATTCCCTGAGATTTTGTTAAAGTTTAGATGTGTGGATTTGTATTTGAAATCCTCAGAAGGTTACAGGGTGCAACCCTTCAACAATATCTCTGAGTCTTCAGGGACAAAATCCCATTATGTGGAGTTCAGTGGAGGGGGTAACCACCACCATAAAGAAATACAAATTGCACATATTTCCCATTTAGTTAGTGTCACCAAAGTTCACCATTTAGAATTCTAACCAGTTAGAACTTGTTCTTGGAGGTCAAGTACCTTGTGAACCTTGTCATCTCATTGATGACATCATATCCCATCCATCAGTTCTTTCAGGAGCACACTTGCCATCTGCTCAGCACACGGTGTAATAACTTATCAGACACATTCACAGGGTAACAATCTGTACAATGACACTGTTATCTGAATGCTGGCACACACTGAGCTAACAAGCACTGTTTCTCCGTCAGAGGACAACAACTGCCCTCCAAATTTAATAAAGAAATCGGGAGACTATTTAAACTTCTGAAGTTTGTGGAAACCATCAGTACACGGGCAGAACCATTTTTCTCCATTGTAGGATCACAAATAAAACTCACATCACAAGGAGATCATTGCAATAGATGATATCTACTTAGTTTTTTTTTTTTTAATTTCATGAAGTGAAACTTAAAAATAATAATGTTTATAACCACCAAGCCAATAAAACCCAATACTTCCTTTCCACTTGTTAAAATATATAAATAAAACAATTCCCAATTTTTTTCCAGATGACTACAATCTCACTTAATTTCGTTCTAGAGACATCGAATTAGCAGAAAGAGATCCTCAGACATCTAGCTGACACTGCATCCCTGCACCTCTAATAGGTCCTCTGCAGAAACCGAGGACAGTGTCCAAGAACACATACCTGTACGTTAGCTGCATTTTTATGTGAAGCATAGATTTATTGGGCATGTTTAACCTAGTAGTTACCAAAGGCCTTATGACTTGATGTCCAACACAACAATCTCTCTATCCTTCAGCTTTAAACATTATATCGTTTTAGAGAGGAAGACGGTATTTATTTTGCATTATATGAAATTTATCCTCTGTTCCTTCTTTAGGCTTGTCATTTATTCCAGCTTACACTGTGATCAACATTGTACTAAAATAAAGTCAAGTACAACAGCCGCTCCCTGCCCATCAAAACGCACAGACGTCTGCCAAGCACTTGTAACAGCTGGTGTTACATTAATTAGTTTAAACTATTTATTTCATCCATCTCCAGAGCAGATTGAGCAAAAACATTAGAGATTATTATAGCATCTGTAAGTGCCCTGCAAACATTAACCAAGGAAAGTTAGAATATTCATCAGTATCATATATAGATATATATATATGTGAATATATATCTATATATCTATATATGATTTAAGAGTCTGAGAAGTCATTATAAATAAATGAGTAAACTTTACCATCTACTTAGTGAGGATGTGTTTTATTAACTCTTTACAGACATAAGTTTTCAACTTATATTCATCTTTTGTGTCCACAAAGTTTCTCTCTTTAAAAATTATCACTAGAAAGTGATAATAATTCCTGGCAGCATGGGCTATTAAACAATATATGACAGGGACTGGGTGACTCAGTGGATTAGTCACAGATTTTATAGCCACTGTTGGAATCCTGCCCTAACCATAGTGATCAAAACAGTGTTATCAAATGGTTGTAAAAATCTCAATTAAAATTACTTCCGTGGCCTCCACTAGGTTCTTAGCAATATACATCCCATAACATAAATCTACATGTTATTGACAAAATTAATGCAACAGCCACTTTTTGACTTAAGAGAATTTAGAAATTAACTATCTAACTGACTCTTTAAGTAATGGTTGTCAGCAGGGGCTTGATTATAAATGTGCATCCATTAAACACCTGTCAGTCTATGGGGTTTTTTTTGTTGTTGTTTGTTTGTTTTTTTGTTTTTGTTTTTGTTTTCTTTTCTTTTTGCAGAACTTCTACATTTCAAGACTACATTATCTTTTGCCATGTCTCTTCTGGAAACCAAATACATATAGATTAAATTAACATGAAATGTACCTGTCTATGAAAAACAAAGATTCTGAAATAGCTGAAGATTAATTCACAGTAATAGTGGTGGAGAGCCATCAGGATTTAAACATATTTTTTGTAGAATATCAAAATAACACTATGTAAATTCTCTCAAGGTTGATGATTCCCAAAGTAATCTGTTTTATTCCACCAAACGCAATGCTGTGAACAGACTCTGACACATGACTTAATCAACTAAAGGCAAACAAAAGGTCTACATGATAGATAGCAAACAAACATTTAGAAAATAAATAATCTGATCTTCAGTGAAGAAAAGTAATAAGGAATAGAGGGCATTAGGGAAACACTACTGTATACCTTGGCAAAAGTTTTCTTTATAAACACAGCCAGAAGTGCTGAATCACTACTCATTATTCCTAGAGTTAAAAGCTTTTTCTGTTTTAACCTTACCCACAGGTCAAAAATCAATTTCTATAAAGCAAGTTAATTCTACTTCTTGGTAGTTGCAAAAAAATTAGTACAACAAAAATTCAGTGTAATATAAATCCATTTAGATTGAAAGAACACAGATATTAAAATTTTAGAGTAAAGAAGCTATTATAAAATGCATCCTTATTATAACACTGCCTATGCTCTATCTGTCTTACAGCTAAGGGGACTTACTTTGTTTTATGGACAGTTTAATTATTAATATCAAACTATTAAACACAAATTGTCTCCCCAAATCCATGTGTTGAAACCCAAATCCTCAATGTCACTATATTTGGAGATAGGGCCTTTAAGGATATAAGTAAGGTTAAGTAAGTATGTATGGCCCTATCCAATAGCACTGGTTCCTTATGAGAGGAGGAAGGGAAACCAGGGAGGCCAGCACCCAGAGGACAGGCTGTGAGAGGACACAGTGGGAGAAGGCAGAATGTCTGCAGGTCAAAAAGAAAGGCTTCAAAGAAAAACCAAACCTACGAACACCTTGGTTTTGGAATTCTAGCCCCCCGAACTATGCAAAAATGAATTTCTGTTGTTTAAACCACATAGACCGTGGTATTATGCTTTGGCATCTCTAGGAAACTAACACAGATATCCACCATACAGATACCGAAAAGTAGAGTAAGGTACTCACATCTTACAATTCTACTAATTTAAATTCCCTAATTTATGATCAACTGAAATGTTATTTTGTTTGTTTTTTGTTTTGTTGAGTTGTACACTTGAAACCTGTACCACAATGATTGAAAAAGAGAGAGAGAGGAGTCTGTGCTCCGAGTGCATTGCTGGCTTGCACCCCAGCAGAGCACTGGTAAATTGTAATGTTGGTCGTATACTCAGCCTTCTGATGCAAGTTCCAAGTTATCAACACGTGTCTTCGTCCATGTGTCTTCAAACTTTTTGTGAAAACAACGTTCAATTTTTAGGACCTTTTAGATTTCTGAGAGATGAAAGCCCGACCAAGGTGACTGGAGTAAAATGTTTTAAAGAAAACGTTCAGAAGAGACAAACCTGTATTTCAGGTGAGAGGTAGGCTAATTTTGGACTTTAGGCCAAATCCAGTTTACCACCTGTTTTTTGTGTAGCCTGTGAACACAGAATTGTTCTTGCATTTTGAAATGGTTGAAAAAATAAAATAAAAAGAGGGATAATATTTTGTGACACCTGGAGATTACATAAAATTTAAATTTCAATGTCCATAAAGTTTTATTGGACTAGAGCCATAATTGTTCATTTTTATATAATCTATGACTACTCTCCCACTAAAACAGCAGAGTTGAATAGTAGTGTCAGAATCAATCATATAACCCCCAAAGTCTAAAATATTTACTCTCTGGCCCTTTACAGAGAAAGTTTGCTGACTTCTGTTCTATACAATAGGATTAGTAATATCCATTATTATAATTATTTCAAACAGTCTAGCTCTGTTTTTTTTTTTTTAAGAAAGTATTTCTCCCATAACAAATTTATAGAATACCACTAATGAGCTGGTTAGCCCTGACCTATATTTATGATGTTATTGTGTGAGGGAAAGGAAGTTTCAACTTTCAAACAGCTAGCAAGTGAATTTTTGGAACACAGTCCATTGGTGAATTTGTGACTACCTGTTTCAAGAAGTGATTTGATGATAAGGAAAGATGATAAGAATAATAGTTACCCATGTCTATATATTATTCAATTATTACTACAATCTCTCCCTGAAGCAGGTTCGTACTATTCCCATTTTTCACATTTGGAAAACAAGGACTCACGTAGCTAAGTAACCCTCACAACGTAATGGTCCACTCACTACACTATTGATTCGGAAGTGGAAACTAAGTTTCCCTGAATGTGGAGCTCATGCTTTCAAGCATTCTGCTTTACTGTCTGTAGTAATTTCACTTAAGTAAATATCATTCCTGTTCCTATTTTAATATTTTATTAACAAGCCTTCTAAAAGTAACCTAAGTACAAAACAATGAATTTTAGTTTTAATTAAAGAACTACCAATTACATTCAAAATTGACAAAAGAAGCATGCCTGAAGACTACACAACATTTTACCATTAATGTTTAAGAGTAGTTATTGTTCAATGTTTGGTCCTAGCCAGCAAAGCATGCAGGTATTTACAAGATTAAACATTTGAGCAAGAATCGATATATCTCTCAACAAGTAAATTTAGCTGGCTACCGCTTTACCATTACTTATCTTTTTAAATATTTCCATGTAAGAATAGGGTATTAGCAATAAACTGAAATAAGGCTAATGTAATATGAGACACTTTAGAGAAAAAGGCCCTAAAGGAGGCTGAACTTGGATTTCTTCCTGATTATGTCACTCTTAAGCTGAGTCTCAAACAATCCATTAATCCTCTGTACACCTCAATTTCCTCATCATAAGAAAGAAGATAAAATGGTAGCAACTTTATAAAATTATTGTGCAAATTAACATGGTAATGATGTGCTCTTGCATAACTACCTCACGGAGATGGAAGAAGACATCAGTCCACAAGGTTTTCGTAAAATACCTCATTGCAATCACTTAAGACAACTAAGGTGGAAGACATAGAGATACTTTGACAAGGATCCCCAAAACTGTGAGTGAGAATTTAAGGACGATGAAATATAAAAGACTTAGGGGAAAATTAAAGAAGGGAATATGTAAGTTTAAAAGGATAAGTTAACAGGGTTCTAAGAATCTCATATGAACACACAAAAAAGAAAAGGTTGGGAAAGGTGTTGATTATAACAAAAACCATCTAGTTTAAATGTAGCAAGTAAATATTGGACTATATACATGGAAACTTATGTTAAACAACTACAGTATTCCCTCACTTATTACATTCTAGACCCCCCCGCGATAGGTGAAAATCCACGAAGTAGGAACCTTACATTTATTTTAGTATTTATATATATTTTAAGGCTTTATAAACCCTTCCCACACACCTATAAACCATTCTCAGTCCCTTATACCTTTCCCACTTTCTTATTAAACTTTTCCACACTTTTATAAACACTACTTATGTTCTTAAACATATTCTACACTCTTGAACTTACGTAACTTTAACAACATACGTATACAGTCCCACAAAATCCTGCGATATAGCAAACAATCTGCGATAAATAATTAAAAATATTTTTAAAAATTCTGCAATACAGTGAGGCCGCGATATAGAGAGGGACTACCGTATATATAAAATCAGGAAATATATATCAGGGAAGAGTTCATCTAAGGGTGACAGACATAAAAGGAAATTGAGCTAAAAATAAGTTTGTCTCTGCTATCAGGAAGCAAATAAAATTAAAGAGATTCGTGCTTCTGGGGAGCACAAGGAGGAAAATTTAAAATCAATATTAACATAGTGTTTCTTCCAATAATATCATAGCATTAAGGGAATTAGGTACCAAAATAAATTGGGAGACAGATATATAGACAAAAAGAGATTATTTGTAGATTTATATACTCACCAATTATATCCCCGCTTCTAAAACATACATACATTTAAGCTCTTTCACTTCAAAGCTCTAGGCTCTATGGGCGCAGACAACGTATCTCTCTTCATCATTATGTTAAATGAGTGGCACCATAGTTAAGTGCATGGAAGCAATAACTGCTGGGACTCAGTTCCCAGACCTGCCTGCCACCCACTAGCCACAGGAGCATGAATTCTGCCTGCTTATCCTTATCAAAAGGAGGTAATAATAATAATGTGACTGCCTCAAAAGCTGATGTTGGGCCTAAATTATTATTATACCTCTAGTACTGAAAACACTACTTGGATATGAATATAGACTAGAGAGATATAGGTATAAACATATAAAATGCATGTAGGTTTATTATAGCTCGGAATTTTCTTACTATTAGATATAAGTTGCATGAAAATTAAAAATTTAAAACATACATTCAAGTCACCTCTTGAACCAAAAAAGACCCAAATGATGCTCTTTTAATCTTTCAAAGTCAAGGAAACTGTTGTTCACACATGCTCTTTTCTAAGTAGACACACAACATTTCTTGACATTCTGAAGCCATAATCCATCATTTTCATCTCTTCATGGTTGACTCCTCAGATCTTTTCCTTACCCAGATATTTATGCAGTCACCTGATGTCAAAGTATGATATAGAAATGTCAAATCACAGCCCTGCCAGGTATCTCAGTTGGTTAGAGCATCATCCTAATATTCAAGGTTGCATGTTCAATCCTTGATCAGGGCACATACAACAATCAACCAATGAATGCATAAATAAGTGGACAACAAATCTCTCTCTCTCTCTCTCTCTCTCTCTCTCTCTCTCTCTCTCTCTTTCTCTCTCTCTCTCCAATAAATAAAAATTAAAAATGTCAAACCACATATGTGGTCAGCCTCTACAGGACAACCTCACATTCCCTTTCAAATGTCCTACAGAGGAAGATCTTAGTTTACACTTAGTTTACTCTATACTTAGCCACCATGCTGTTCTTACTATGAATAATGAAATCAACTTAAGACATGCAAATACTCTGATTTCACAAGAGCTTGAAGTTCACTTCACTTCAAATGTCATTGTTTTGTAAGTATTTATAGCACAATAGAATTTATCATGTGACATTTCCAGGAAACTGCTATTACAGTATAACAACCAAATTCAAATTATTCTAGTGTGGAGGAATCTGGACTGCTCTAAATAACTATTGGAACATAAAGCATATACCAGAGAATTGTAGTATATAGACAGTATTCATAAGCAGGGCACTTTCATACTTTGTTAATATAAATGATCATTTCACAGGCAAGACATTCTCTAAAAAGTAAGTGGGCATGAAAACACCCGGGGAGACATTCTGGGAGCTTTTACAAACTGTTACCTTCACATTGAAATATGAATCCCAGAAGTGCCTGGAGATCAGGGGGGAAGCTTGTGGACTGTAATACAAAAAAAGGTTCTCAGGTTCCCTTACAGCCCTTCTTATCACTCACCCTCGTCACCCTTTTAGAATCACATTCTAACTATTTTGATGAGAGCACTACTTTAGTCCCCAATAATCCATCACACTGCTTTGCAAAGTCAAGCTCCAATGCAACCATTCTGGTTTCTTACAACTTGCCACACAAACACATAAAAGCTTGATCTTATTAAATGAGTTTCACTGTGATCCTGTTTTCATGGCACAGTACCATTAAGATTAATAATGACCATATTTTTTATTATTCTTTCATTCTCTCATGATAGAAATTAATAGGTATGATTGTTAACCCATTTTGACATTTCTACCGAAGAAAAGTTCATTCCAAAGGTTGAATGTTGCAGGGACTTGTTTCCTCCAGAACTGTGTACTAGCACACTGTCTAATGAAATTGTTTTCTGACTCAAAATTCTTTTTTCTCTTGTACCAAAAAGTTAATTGTTAAACTTTACTACAAAACCCTTTGTTCTTATTGAAGTCACTTTCCTTGTCTCTTCTACTGTAAGGACACCAAATCCTAAAGGCTGGCAAGAATGCATATGTTTATTTCACCATTGCTCTGCAATTACTGAATGCCACTTAATTATAGCAACAGATGCTCGAGTGTAGGAACCAGAAAAATCAAACGCCTCATTTCCAGGTTATTTTTTTTCCATTGCTTCTGCCAACAGCAGATGTGTGAGCCCCTTGTGCTCTGGCGTAAATACTTATCAAATCCTAACAGGTCACCTATGTCACAAACAACATTTCAGATGCAACTGTTTCACCTGATAATAGGCTCTGAAAATAAAACTGTGAGCTGTAAATACAATGTATTCAGAATGAAATGCCATAATGTGAAATTGCTTTTTCTCCAGCTACAACTGAAGTCCTTGACAGTTTTTGGCAGTGATAAATCACCCTCCCATTAATTGTCTTCTCTCTCATTGTGAGGTGAACTGCTAAAAGGGGCAGTCAACAAAAATGACTTAAAGGACAAATTTTGGCAAAAAGACAATGAAGAAATCTGTCATTGCTCAGCCTCCAGTAAACTGTTGTGAAACAATCAAAATATATGTAGCTGAGGTGTTTATGTCTTTGTTCAAAAGATTTTAGAATGATAAGTTTACTGTTAAAAGAGAGGCAGGACCCAGAAAAACTAAAATTGTGAATCCTTGACACCCTCTTGCAAGTGATTTTTCTCCTACAAGATACATTACTGTCACTTGGATTTCAAACATTTTTCTCATCTACTCAGATTCACACTCTGACCTAGAATAAATGAAAAGCTCCCCAATGTGTGATCACAAGTTATAAAATCTTGTTAACATAATTCTGAATTGAGAGTAAGTTTAATTTTTAAAAATTAATCTCAGAAGTTCTCAAATAATATTATTCTGCCATAGAACAGGGGAAAGAACTCATACCTTCTGCATCCTAAAGTGTGTTTGGCACCAGTAGGCAATTTAATATTACCACATGCAGTATGAGAAAATTATATGTTATGACAGAGCTTATCAAATGCACCATTTACACTTAAGTTTACATTCAGCAGTATCAGTAAAGATGTGTAAAAACTGGAACCATTGCCATTCTTGCATTAAAATGCTCATATGTACTTCATATCATTAACATATAGTTTAAACTGCTGGATCTTAAGTGTAATTGAACAAAAAGCCTAAATCTACACTGCCATTTTCTGGACTGTACCAGGTCAATCCTCTTCTAATGTCAGTAACACATTTGAATGAGATACAGAGATAAAAACATTAGGACCACGATTATTACACAGGCAGAATAATTCAAATAAAGCAGAAACTAAAAAGTAAAGTATGGTTTCAGGAATCCTTACAGAACACAACCCAATGTCCTGAAGCATGATTGGTATATTATCATGTCAACATTTTTTTTTCTAGAGGGATTTGAAATGACTTTAAAAATAATTTATGTGTATTTCAATTAATACAGGAAATCACTGAGTCAATAACTCTAGAAGAAAAGGTTCAATATATCAACAAAGTGTTCTTACTAATAGATAGGTGTCTCTGGTTTGCATTAAATGGGGTGAAATAAAGAAGTGGTATTTTGGTGTTCTAACACTATAATTCAATAAAGAGCCTAAGTTAAATAAGAAAAACTTAAACTTACCCCAGTCCCATTTTGTAGCTCAAATGGAATGTTATCTGAGTATTAATAAATATAGTTTATAAACTACGACATTAAAACATCTTTTGAATGACAGAAATAAAAATCAAGGGATTGATATTTTTTTTCTTTTTTGGTGATCCGCCAGTTTGAAAGCTTACTGAGAGCATATGGAGATAGCATATTTGCAAGTCCATCTCTGGAGGATTGCAAAAGGCCCTTAGCTTGTGAAAAACAGCAATGTTATTTTTTTTAACGTTCCCTATATTTAGAGATTAAATCGCTCACTGCACAAACCCATTTGGAACAGGCGCGAAGGTGAAAAGGATAATCAGTACAGTCACTGGTCCGTGTTTCCTAAACGCTTTTGAAAACATTACTGTGTGCAGGCATAAAATTAGCGGCAGGACCTTAAAAAGGCTGGCATTTAGCATGACTTTTTGGAAAGTGACACCCTCATTTTTTTCTTGTAGGATATCATTAAATTTCAATCGCCCTATGGCAGTGCCTTTCCATTAATAACCAATTCACTGTGTCACTTTGGCTCTCCTTTGAAATAATGAGCCTTTGCTTCGCTTTAATAAATTTAAACATATTCTCAAGGCCAGGGAAGATAGGAAACCGCAGATGGGCTGAGAAAAACACGATTCATAAATCCTTAACTGCCTGAAATCGTTGAGAGCAAAACAAAGTAACACTCGTAAAATATTAAACAATCCCAGCTGTATGAGGGGAGCTTCATTAACAAAAATGGACTATTTACTGCCTTGCTCAGAGCCTGTGGGTGGAGAGAGTCAAAAAAAAAAGAATCCCACTGAAATTTCTTGTGACTCTTTAACCAACTAGTAGAAAAATGAAAATACTACCTGATAAGTCCAGTTACTGTCAAGAATTAATAAATATTATTTAAAATGCTATAAATTATGTTTATCACCAATGCATTTTTTAAATGGTGACAAATGAAAGCCTGCCTATTTTTTGAAACATTTCAATAAGCATGGCAAAGTTATTGAAGACATGAGCAATACCTAAATACTCAAAACAAAAGCCTAAATACTCCAAACAAGTTGATTTTCATAAGCATTGTGAACATCTTTATACAAATGCATTCTGAAGTATACGTCAGACTAGAACCAATGAGTTACTTTCTTTTGCTTTGAATCTGTATTTTATTATCCACTTAATTTTCTCTTAATACTTAAGCCTATCTTCTAATACTGAGTTTACCAAAAACTTTAAGATTGGAAGTATATATGGAATCATACTTAAAAGGCAAAAATTCAATGCAAAACTCATAAGCATAATAGACAGATATTATGAGATACCATCATCAAGGGTAACATTTTAAATGCCCTGCTTCAAAATCAAGCCCTGCTTGCTGGAGGTATGCAAGTTTAAAGAAGCAAGAGATCAATGTCAGCCTGTTAAATGCTAAGAACATAGAAGCTCTAACCTTAAAGACAAGCTGACAATTACGTGGACAGAATGTCAATACTTCTAAACATTTCAAGGGCAAAAATATTGCTTTATACAATCTGTGTCACATTTATTGCAAGAAAAGAATTTAGATTTTTCTTTTGCCTTCTGTCAGCACTTTTACTTTTATTATACAGAGATACATAATTAAGGAGTTCGATATGGAATAATGTAGAAGCTGACCCTTTTAACAATACATAGCTAGCATTGTGATATTACATGCTAAAACATAAGAAAAATGCAAATACATTCATCCTTTTTAAGCACTATATATTTTAACAATTGAGGCTTTATATGGAGAAAGTTTCAGATGATGTAATAAAGTATTTGAATAAATACTTAAAGTGTTTTCTGTCATCATCAGCAGTTTCATTTTCTTATCATATTTTAATGGAAGCAAATAATGGTTTACATACTATATTTTCCAAAAGACAACCTAAGTTGAAAAGTAATAAAAGATTCAGTTTAAGATCTCAAATATTCACTCTGGATGCTTTATGCATCTTTATTTCCTTATCTATAAAATCTAAAAAATAAATAATAATGTTACCTGTCTCCAAAAGTCACTTAGGACTACGGAAATTAGTACATGTCAACTTTACCTGGTGCCTGGTATAATACCTAATAAGTAGCATATGCGGGTTACATTATAATTTAGCTTTAAATGTAATAGTTTGGAAGGAAATATTATTCTATGACCATATAAAGAAGTGTAATGACTATTATAAAAAATACTTCAGCAAACATTTACTGTTACATAAGAACATGGTGGTTTGTACTAGTATTACAAAGCCATTTGTTGGCAATTGTTGTCAGACATCGAAGACTTCCTCTGAATCAAAATCATGTCTTCTCAGGGAAGTCTTCTGGGGCTATTACTTTCAGGTTTAGAATCTGCCTAAGGCTCAATTCCTCCATGGAAAGTTTCAGCTTTGACTAGTATGATCATCTGGTATTAGATCTGTTATAACATCTTTGAGATATCTTGAGTTATTAAAAATACTTTCCTTCACTTATAATTCAAAATGGTTAACAGCCATTTAATAATTATAATAAATATGCACATGTATTTTACACTATTAGTTTTTTTGAGATTGTGTGTTACCTTCAACTATATTTGTAAAAACCACTTAATAAAGATTAAACTATTTGTGGTTACTTTTGAATACATCACTCAAGTAATTTATAGAAGAGGTTAAAATGTTAAAAGGTGTAATGTAAGTAGATATATATATACTACATGTAACTGAGAAAATAACTTTAGAAATGCCATTAAACAACTTTTAGTTACAAATTACTGAAATCAAAGCATTTCTTTCCTTTCCTTTGCAACTTTGGAGTACCTTGAAAAGTCACAGATTGTATTTTCTCAGAGTTAGAGTAGAAAAGTTGAAAGAGCTTTGATAACTTAGATGGCATGAGGATGCCATAGTAAATCAGAGTGAAATAGCATCTTATGTGAGCCTAAGTGACTACTCCCTGAAAAGTTGATATTTTCTTTCCTAACGACCTTCATCATTGAATACGGGAAACAATTACAATGAGAGGCATGTGAGCACAGTCTTTGCCACTGGGCCCTCATAAATCTTGCCAGTTCCCAGTGAACAACACCAAATATTTGCAGCTGAGGAACATTTGGTCTGGCTTAAATTAACATATCTCAGCAGTCAGAAGTCATTAAGCTTTGCCAATGATTTGAAACAATTTTTTCCATTTCAAAAGGCGACATTGGCTTTTACTTATTTTTCTGGATGAAGAAGGTAGTAAAAACTAAAAAGCAAACAACATGAAAATGGAAGTTGCTAATGAAAAAAATGATAAAATTTTTTGAACTGCCTTTGGTATATTTGTTACACTTTAAAAGAATCCCTTAGCTCTTGTGTATATAATCAAATATGTTAAGATGAGGCATACCAATTTTATGGCAAACATGATTCAAGTAGAAAAATGTAGATGGTTTAGCATTAATTCTTCATGAATTTAAGCTTTATAAATTATAGAGCTGGTAAAAAATTTTCATAAGAGAGAATAACTCAACATTTTCAATTAAGGGTTTCAAGATTAAGCACGGAAATACTAAGCACTGTGTTTTCCAAAGATCAGTTCTACTACAGAGGTCATGCAGACACAACAACAGGAGCAACTTGTTTATAGCAATTCAATGAATATACCAGGGAATATTTTAAGTGTTAAAAAAGCAGGTACAGATGATAAGACTGAGGTTTAGAATTCTAATAACAGATCACCTATTTATGTGAATTTCATCAAACACGGGGTCCTGTCTTTTCTTTAAGGAATAAAATTGTTTAAGGAAAAAGCAGAGTTTAGAAACAGAATACTTGATTCCAATTTCAGTTTTCCTGCAGAATAGTTGTGTCAACCTGAACAAGTCATTCCACCTCCTAGAGCCTCATCTGTAGAGTAAGGATAATAACATTGACGTTGCAGGTAAATCAGTCACTGTGAGGGCTAGAGATGATGTTCAAAACACTGTGACTGCTCCACACTACATATTCCATAAATAGTAGCGGTTAATAGTAGTATTTTAAAATATCCAAACTAATATCATTACCATCAGCATATACATTCTTATATATTCTCAAACCTAGTGAATTTTATTAGTTGGTAATCACACAACAGAGAAGAGACCATTTTATTACAATAGTAAAACTGGGAATATAAATAGAGGGTGAGAGATAAGTAAAGCACTCACTATGTGCCAAAAGCTGTGCTAATTTTATCGTTAAATTATCTCAAGTAGTGCGTCAAACAAATGTTAACCTGGATATTTCCATTGTTCTATTGTTGCAACACTCACTGGTGCAGTGGTTGGGATTCAGAGGCACATCCACTTGACTCGGGGACCACGTTCTCTCTCCTGTGCTATGCAGCTAAAAATATGACTTGAGAAAATATTTATTAAAGACTTCAGAAAACTCTATGATATTGTCATAGGGCGTAATCTAACTGTATATCACCATTCATTTGAAATGCAAATTTAGCCAATCACGATCCCTTTAAGACATTATTTTGGATTAAAAGTTTCAAACAGTCTTCATTTTGCTTGTAAATATTTTACATTCTTTCTGAAGATAAGATCCAAAGTAATTGTTACTGTAGAAAACAAACATTTTGTAAAACAAATTTTGGGGTCTAGAATTTTAGCAAAATAGCCATTAGAGTGTAAGCAATTAGAGTAACATTAATAAACTTCAATTTATAAATTCTCAAAGAACAAGACTTTCATATAGAGATATTTTCCATGGAATTACTTAGGTAGGAATTAAAAACAATATTTGTATTACGTTGGTTTCTCTGTTGGAGGCATTTTGAAATATCTTTTGAATAAAATTAAAGTATACTACATGAGATAAATACGAAGCACCTAAATGTTGCAGATGAAAAAAAATGAAATATAGAAGTTTAAGTGAGCAACACAATTGTCGAAAACATGTAATGCTTTTTTTTTGGATCGATATTCCTGGGATTCTGAGGAAAGATTAATGTCATTTATTTTACTGTTTAGAGAAGGACCTGGAATAACAAATAAAGTTCTGTTAGTTCTATACAATATATCACGTGGCACTTGCAGAAGGGGAAAAGTATGTCTTGATCATTGTTCCTCTGTTCTCTTTTCTTTGTTGCTTGTTCCATAATTTTCTAACTTATGTGGTAAGGATAGTTTTGAAACATCTATTTTGTTTTAAAACATGTATCACTTCTTCATTAACATCTGAAAGTTGCCCTAATTTTTTGGACAAAGTCAAATGGATTTTTAAGAAGTTACTTGAATTTTTTAAAAGGTGACAACTTTTCTTTTTTTTTTCCAGAAAAGGAAAATGTTGGCAGAGAAGCCCTAGGGGTAGTCAGTTCTCTGTCCAGTCCCCTACCTGACCACTCTTCTCAATCTCATCGTTTGGTAATTTACAGATTTCTAACTCTTTTACAGACAGAAAAGAGACAACAAGCAAATAATAGTTCTTCATCATCTTGTGCAAAATAATCAAATCCTTAATATTAGAAACTAGTATTTATTTGGCACCACAGGATCTCAAATAATTAATGTTCAATAGATGTTCATTGAATAAGTAAATGCAGAAGAGCAAAGACTTAAGTCCGGTATTTCATTTGTAAAAATAATTTTCAGTTCATTTTATTTCCACCTAATAAAGAAAAAACATGAAAGAATTTCTAAAGATAATTTCCACGTTGGCTTTAGATGATCATTTCCATGGTTTGTTTCTCCTTTTGTTCTGATTAAGATGAGGTGCAGAGAATAGATGGAGGTAGTAGGAAGTGGAAAATGAGTTAGGAAAAAAAAAGTATACATGTAATAATAGAAACTAAGATAATTATGTTTAGATAAGTTTTACAATTTAAGTAGGTATTTTCGTCTTGTTAGATAATAAATAATAGGACTCCTGTCAATATGTGCATTTAAACACCACTTTATTAGGAGAAGAATGCTTCTTTAGCTATTCAGGAAGAGAGAGTTACTTAGTTTAAATACAGAATTAGCTTTCTTTGGATTTTAGATACTATTAAATGTTATATTTATTATGCATGTATAAAATTGTTGAATTTACTTAAATTATTTCAGAACATCACTAAATTCATAACTGAATTTTAAATACATTATGAGTTCACATGTTTCTATGAAGAAAAGTATAGGTAGGTGTTTAAAATTTTACAAATAGAGACGTTTGTCCATGCATAAACATATGAGAATTAAAGAACTCAAATGGTAAGTCACTGAGTTACGAAAATACAAATGAAGACCTTTAGTATGAATTCTAAAACTGCACTATCTCATATGTGATGAAAGAAAATAAAACTCTTGTTCAATTTTGTTGTATAATGATATATTCAATATTTCTTTATTAAAAATGAACTCAGGAATAATAGGACTCAGACTGTCCAACTTTTGAAATGTTAATACATATGAAGAAAGAAATGGATTAAAAATCAGGCCACATATATAAATATATAAAAAGCTAATATTATAAAGAAAACATATAAGTTAACTTTTAATGGTTTTAAGTAATTTTGGGTTACCATTTGGGGGGATTGTCTGTTCTCTGAGGTGTTATACTCAAAACAGGTGGCAAATGGAAAGCACAGGGCGATGAGTCAATGACCTCTTCTGAATGCCTTTTCCATCACTCTGAGATTATGAGCCTCACTCCTATAATGAATATAATATAGATTTTATATAACCGTTTTGGAAGAAAACAGTAATATAAATGCAACTGCATATTTCTGTTTGGCACATAGTAGGCACTCAATAAATTTCTGCCTTTATTTATAATAATCATTGCCTTCTTTCATTCGGAAAGCTAATCATATCAGTAAATTACTTTCATAAGAACTATGACAACCAAATAATGATAAAGTCCTTGGATTCAGTATTGACAATTTTTAAGCCTTTAGGTTTTCACCATTTTGAAACAATAATTTAGCTCGCAATAGTTCTTTGCAGTTTTCAAATTTATGGTATTATTAAAATGTATTATTAAAATCTAACACTTCAAGAGAGTTTGAGAAAAAGATCTATCTCCTTTCAGTTTAAGAATTTGCTTTAATTTTAGAATTTGCTTTAATTTATATTGAGGAGAGGGAGAAAAAGAGTAAAGAAAAATATATATGAAACTTGTAAGTCAGTTAAACTTTTCAAATATCCATACCCACCTTTCAACAATTAAAAGATTAAAATAACATGCATTAGAAGCTTTATCAATAACATTTTTTTTAATGGTTAGGTGAATATAATGGAAACTGTGAGTCACCAAAAGGTTCTTTTCAAAATATATTTTATAAGTCTTTTTTTTTTTTAATTCTGTATTTTCCATTAATTGCACTTAGAGCAATTTTTCTTTTATTTCCCCTATGAGTCCATTTGGAGGTCAGCTTTCAAGGGAGTAAAAAAAGCCTTCCTATGTAATTCTTTTTATTTCAAATCTAAAAATCACCATGAGAAAAGGAAAAGAAATATGATATTGAAACAAATCCATTAAGAGAGAACTACAAGCTTGCCATTACTTATTAGCTTAATTTTCTTGGTGTTTTTAATTAGGCTTAAATACTATGATATTGAAATTATTATAAAAATTTGACCACAGTTATCTGAAGCCTATATTAAATTCTAATGTGCCACTTAAAATAATCTAATTAAAATTAGTTTAAAGATCTTTTTAGCATGTTGTCAACATTTTTTATAAGTTCCACATCCTCACTCACTCTCTTTAGTATTATGATTCTCCATGGCCATGTACTTATTAGGTCTCTCTCTCTCTCTCTCTCTCTCTCTCTTTTTCTATCTCTCCCTCCATCCCTCCTTCTCACTCATTTTTTAAAATGTATTGTGTATTGGTATCCAGAATAAAAGAATACTGGAAAAGAGTATCAGTTTGCATATTTTTTGGTGTTTCAATGAGAACCCCTTCTCACTTACTGCCCACCCCACTCCCAGTGATACAGGGAGAGACTCATAAACACACAAGAAGCTTGGTCAGGAAATTAGATATCTTATCTTCGGGTCGGCTAAATAAGGACCAATAACCTAGGCCTGCCGCACTCTTCATAATAACTGCCTTTACAAAATGAAATTTTGACTTCTTCACAGCTTAGCTACAAGAAGACACTATCAGTAGACCTGCATTTCTGTGCAATATGAAGGGCAGTAAAAGATTTTAACATCTGACAGGGGGAAATGAACAACTGATTAAAAAAAAAATCTTTGAAATGGTCTCTCAATGCAAGGCAACATTTTTTATGTTGATTTACATTTTTATTGTTTACTTTCTGGATAGACTGAAGGTATACTAAACATGGAGCACATAAATGAAGGAAAAATACAAACATCAAAAGCAACAAAGACAGGACCAGAAACTTAAAAATAGTTATGTGTTTAAGGTCTAATTATCTTTGTTAAATTAACTGTGTGTTTGCTGAGTATTTGAAATCATTGAATAATATTGATTACCTTAATGATTATCTACATAAATTATATATAAAAAGAAATAAATCTTGAAGCATTGTGAAGTTCTGCTTCTAAAATTAACCAAAATATCAACACCAGACCTTTTAGCTTCTAAGACACAAACAATATTTTGATGGTCCCCAAAGTCAGGAATTGCAGCTACATGGTAGAAAAAATAATCATAAAGCATCTAGATTTTAAAGTAAAATGTTAAGTACTGTTATAAATCTTAGACTAGAAAAGAAACTTTTAAAAGTCAGAGGATGACTAAAGATGAAATATATTTACAATGATAAAAACTAGCAATTCCACTGTCATACACTATCATAAAAATATTGAAGTTTAACTCATTTCAATGATAAATATACTACTTGAAAGGGTTTTATGAAGTTTAAATTTATCACTAATTGAAGCCACTAAAATCAAATTCGGTCCTTTTTTTTTGTTGTTCCTGTCTGTAGTGTAGCTACATGAGTTTTACAATGCAAATAATGATGCTGAAATTCTAGGTAAATTATTTACATATATTCTAGATAATTTTCTTTTTAGCTAAAAGAGATGAAAAATAACAAGCTAAAAATCACTTGGGAAACCGGTAGTTAACTCCCAGAACAATACTTAACATATAGGAGCATCTCTATGTTACTTAAATATATTGTACTAAATACAAAATGTATTATGTAATTTTGTTAAATGTGCAATGTAGAAAAATTTTATTTAGAAAAGCAAGCTTACCATTATCAATAACTTTAATATTTTGTTATAACATAATATATAATGCATCATACTTATTAAAACTTTGTATAAAATAACCTTAAATACGTTTTCATCTGGACATTGCCTTTTTAGTCATTATAGACATATCATGGGCACATATCATGTAAATTTATTTTTACAAAAGTTTAAACTCAGTTGATTTGTATTGAGCTTAAGAACTTTCAAGTAACATATTACTAAGATTTTCAATTAAATTTTGGAATGTTTTATTAACTAAGTAATTAGAAATAAAGGAATAGATTTTCAAATTTTGATCATAAAATAATGAGATATACTTAACAAATTTCATGTAAAAAGTAACATAGTAAATTTTCCTTATTTTACAGACATGGTTAATTCTTTCACAGATTCTGAAAATTACAAAAGGTTAAATTTAAGTCAGATAAATATATTTTTCCCCAAGTTAGTGTTTTGATGCTGAGTATACTTTCAATAAAAATAATTTGTCATGAACACTTGCATTGCTTAGCTTGATTATGCACTTACTTTATTTTCTTTATTAAAGTCAAAATATCGATCTTCACTTTATACACTTGGATAATTTCTCAAGATACAAAAATATTAGTAAAATTTTATGGTAATCAAGAATATCTGTATAATTATTCTGAAGATTCAAAAAGTTATCTAAGACATTTTTAAAAATATTTAAAACAATGGCCTAACACTGTCTCCCAAGTTAATGAAAGGGAAAAGATATTTAAATACACACATTAGTTTGTTGAACAGTTTCTTTGAGAAACAATAAGTGAAAAATTTGCACCAAAATTAGGGTACAAAATGGTTAAACATGGTCATTTAAGTATTATTTCTTTGATGACTAATGCTGACTTTGTTTTATTTGCTAAAAAAGTTTGGTTATTCTCATTTCAAGAGTAAATGATTAAAAGGAATGTATTGATTTGATCCTCCTAAACTTTAGTCCTGTAAAAATTTAACAAATATAGATCTAACTAAACTTACCACCCCTTTAAAAAAATAGTACAACTGAGAGACTAATTTAAATAAC
Organism: Furipterus horrens; assembly: GCF_987537825.1. NCBI lineage: Eukaryota > Metazoa > Chordata > Mammalia > Chiroptera > Furipteridae > Furipterus > Furipterus horrens. The sequence continues at coordinate 23,511,098 of NW_028327182.1, read as the reverse complement.
TTTTTTAATTAATATATGTATTCAGAAATGTCAATATTTAAAACAATTAAAAGTTTAGGTATAAACATTTATATATGCAAAAAAACTTCCTCATTGCTTTCAAATATTTTTAGCAGGGAAAACCTTTATTCAAGCGCAGTTCTATGCCTAATGATAGTCCTGCTTTGGTTAAAGGTCCATGGAATGCTGTGATCTCATCCTTCCAAGACTCCTGATGAAATACCTTCAGAAGTCCTCTTCTCTCAGATCCCTAAGGTTTAATGTAAGTACTTAGAAGTACTACCTGGAAGCAGTGTGCTTCAGAACAAAGGGTATAATGGAGAGAGAAAAGACAATTCTCAGTAAGTAATTGTATTTTTGCTGTGCTTTGATTGCACCGTCTGCCAAGTGGCTATGAATACAAGTATTTTACCTTCACTGTAATCGCGCAGCAAACTCCAATCCTCAAATGAAGCTTACACGTTATGGCATGCATTTAATCAACAAACACTTTGAGCGTTCTGTTTCCTTGGGCACTAAACCGCATGGCAGGATGAACATGGTAATCACGGTGGACTTCACAAACTGCTCATAACTCAATATAAGAGACACTCCGATTGCTCTTTTTCTATCACCCTTCTCTCCATTAGCAAATCCACTCAACATCACGCCACCCAATCCATTTTTCTCTAGTTTAATCTTCAACATCCTTGTCAAAGCCACCATTATTTCTCACCTGTTCTTTAATAGCCACGTTAGTAGTTTATTCTTCAATTTTAGCTTCTCACCTTGTTATCCATGTTACACATTTGCAATACAAAAGCTAATGTGAGCCATATTTCCCTGGTAAAAACCCTCAATGCATGCTCATAAAACACAAGCTTCTTGTGACAGAGTACAAAGACCTCCACAATCAAGTCCTTCCCTAACTCCATGCATGACTTCTTACCAGTTTCTCTACTTAATGTTCATGCCTCAGCCAGCAGGATTCATGTCAGAAATGTGTCCCTGCTTCAGCTTGTGTCCTGAAGTTTCCTTTGCCTAAATGTCTTCCCCATCTCCTCCTAACCTTCCCATGGCTGCGTCTGTCTTGTCATTATGCAGGTCCCAGGTCAAATGCTCCTCCAGAGAGGCCTCTTGGGGCCATCTCATGATGTCCTGCCTCTTCCTAACACATTACCCCATTTGTTATTGTTCACAGCTCAAAACTCCATCTACTACTCTCCTTCATGTGTTGGCTTTTCCAATTATTGTTTACTTTTTTATTATTGATTTTTATGATAACATTATAAATCGCGGGACAGAAGGTAGTTTTACATTTATTTGTCTTCTTCAGCACCATGTCCCCACCAGCTAGCACAGAAATTGGTCCTCAGACTTCAAGGAACAGTCCTTGGCAGGAGAGAGAAGGAAAACATTTCAGAAATATCTAAGTTATCACAATGTCCGGTTCTATACAGGGAGAGGGCAAAGTCTTCAGTGGCTCCTGGATACTCACATTCCTTTTTAACGCCATAGTGAATGTATCATGGTTGTTAGATTTATCACACTATGCTTTAATTTTGTCTCACATTCGTTTTTCTTACTAGAAATTATGCTTCTTGAGCTACCCTGTTCCTTCTTGTATTTCGAGTATCTGGTATGATATCTGACAGAGAATAGCTGCTCAATAAACACTTGTTATTTTTTTAGAAATGCATAGAAAAGTAAACATATATGTATTGCAGATTGATATTATTTTTCTATAAAGTTCTTTGTACTGAAATCATAGGTACAGGAGCTGCACTGACATTCTGCCTATGGACTTGAATATAACCCACAAAATATCTAACTTATTTTATTTTATGCATCAGATATGCCAGCTGCTGAATTTTCACTGAACCCTTTCCTGCTCCTCTGGACCTGAAAATATAATTGCTCATAAACTAGATCTCACATTACACTATTGTCTCCTGACCTTTAAAGCTAGATGTACCTCCCACTACAGGCCACAGCTTTTATACATCCCACATTGTTTCTCAAGGGTAGATAATAGAAGGAATTAAGATAATACTAAGTTTAAAAACCTAATTATTTGAACTTGAGAGATTTAATGTCTAAGGTCATCTTTAATTTCATCATTTTATTGTGAAGGTGATTCTTGAATGTAGTTCTATGAGTTTTTGTTTGTTTTCCTCCAAGGAGGATTAGTTCATGCTAAAATAATTTTTTTTGCAGCATTTAAAGCAGCAAGAGTGGCAAAAGAAACCCCGGAAGATCTGCCCGATGTACAGAAGAATTCTGAGCAAGGAAAAGAACTATGGGGAGCACATGTAGAGATTCTAAATTAGGAGGGGAACAGTAACAGCCCATTTACTCAGAATCACATGAGCCCTGTAGTAAGTTAGACATTTCCAAACCATATTTTCCTATTTGAAGTAACTACAGAACATTGTGATTTAGTTTGAATGGTAGAGAGTTCACACATTCTTCACTTTGGTAACTATTGGTTCTCTGACGTTATTAAGCAAGAACAACATATTCCATAAGGCCGTAAGAGGAGCCCGTAAAAGCTACAGTGGGCTAAAGAGGATTCTAATGTCCGGATTACACATAACTCTGATGGCCTTAACAAGGGAGGGGGCACCTTTGGAGACAGGCTAGACAAATTGGAATCATGTAGCAGCTTCCTTTAACACCAGATCTGTGGATCACTTGTTAATAAAATCAACAGTCTGAAATATTCAAATATTCACACGAATTTTCCCATGGCAGCACTAAACATCAACCTACGGAGAGTATCTAAAGATTTTTAGGAAGTGCAAGGAATATGATACAGTTTTTAAAAGAATCTTGAAGAGTGACTGCAGTTTCAAATGTCTGGTACCTTTCTCACCTACAGAGATCAACGTTTTACTACTTTTTTTAAAGAAAGATTTCAGAATCAGGTAAAACATTACATTTTTGTTGCATCTAAATTAAAAAAGAATTTTTCCTGTCATTTTAGATGAAGAGACTAACCTGGTCAACAGGGTAATTAAAATAGCTTAAATTGTTTCAGGCAGTAATTTGATATTTATGTTTACCACCAGACTACGATTCATGTCTCTTTCCTCAGCACTGCTGTTGATTATGCAGTAGTCCCTCTCTATATCGTGGTTCACTATTGTGACCGGGTCTGCTGCATGGGCAACAGCAGACCCTCCATATCACCCTGCCCAGGCTCTGTAGCTTCAGCTTCACTGGAGAGGACACTCCAGCGTCATCGCAAGATGTCGATTCAACACGGGAGGAGACAGATACCGTGTCACTCCCGAGTCAGACTGCACAGCCATTCTCGGCGGTGCAGATAGACTCTTAAGAAGCTACACCATCGTCTCTCGAGACGGACGGCTGCCGACGACGACTATTGTGACCTCACTGTATCACGGGGTTTTAAAAAATATTATATTTAATTATTTATCGTAGATTTTCTGCTATATCGCAGGATTTTGCGGTACTGTGTACGTATGTTGCTAAAGTTACATAGGTTTAAGACTGTAGAATATGTTTAAGAACATAAGTAGTGTTTATAAAAGTGTGGAAAAGGTTAATAAGGGACTGGGAACGGTTTATAAGTGTGTGGGAAGGGTTTATAAAGCCTTAAAATATATATAAATATGAAAATAAATGTAAGGTTCCTACTTCACGGATTTTCACCTATGGGGGGGGTGGTGGTTCCAGAACGTAATACCCACGATAAGTGAGGGAATACCGTATTTTCTTTTGTGATCTATTGAATAGCATTAAAATGCTTAACACCTATATGTCAAAGGTAAGTGTAGTTGAAATTATTATGGTTCTGCCATACTCTATCTATTAAGAGGAAAGAAATAGTGGCAATTACTTTCTCATTCATTGTTCTACAAAACCATTTTCACACTGTGTCTACAGTTATTTATTTATTTTATTGTTGTTCTATTACAGTTGCCACAAACCTCCCTTTCCTGCCCCCATTACCCTCCGCTGTCTGGCCCACCCTGCTCCCACAGTCAATCCCCACCCTATTGTCCATGTTTATGGGTCATTTATGCCTGAACTTTGACTAGACCCTTCTACTCTTTCCCTCCTTATTCTCCTCCCTCTGCCCTCTGGTATTTTTATTTATTTACTCTTTGCAACTCCTGATTCCTTTCTGTCTCTTGAACTTAAATGTTCTATGACTCAGCGATATTCAGAAAACTGCTTTTCTTCACAGTTTCAAAAAGTTCAGCAGTAACACCAGAGGTTAGGTGGCAAGTACCCTTTCAGTTATTGATTATAAGAAAATATTTCTTCCCGGCTGCTGTGGCTCAGTGGATTGAGCGTCGGCCTGCAAGCCAAGTGTCGCTGGTTCGATTCCCAGTCAGGGCATATTACTAGGTTGCATGTTAGGTCCCCAGTTGGGGGCACAAGTGAGAGGCAACCATACAGTGATGTTTCTCTCCCTCTCTTTCTCCTTTCCCCTCTCTCTAAAAGTAAATAAATAAACAAACAAATAAATAAATAAATAATTTAAAAAAAATATTTCTTTCAGAAGACTCACTAAAAATAGTAAAACTTCTGAGAAATAAATTCAGAAGTAACTGTTGATTTTCAACCATTAATCTATAACAAGTTTGGTTAACAGAAGCCTACAACTTCTCATATTTGTATAAACTCTTTGAAAATCTTAATAATATAACTCTATCAATGTAAGAATTTACAATAATAAAAGAAATCTATATGAACAAATCCCCAGGAATTTTGATTTAGGAAATACATTTTACTTGACTTTGGGTGGTGGGCACACAATGCAATATACAAATCATGTACTGGAGAAATGTATACTTGAAACCTATATGATTATACTAACCAACATCACCCCAATAAATTTAACAAAATAAAATGTACTTATGAAAGAACTGAACTTATTTTCAAGTTTTTTGTTGTGTAGTTTATTTTAAAATATGCAAAAGAAATAAATATAATTTGAAATCATATCCTTAATTATAGCATAAAATATTAGAAAATTTTAAAGTATTTATAAAATTCACCATCAGTATAAGATAAGCTTTATGAATTTGTGCTTCCATGTCATTTATTCTACATTGTATAGCAAATGCTTATTTATAATGAATTCACAAGGCAATATAATTGGAATATATTTCCAATTACATTCTGTATTATAACCCTAAAAATGGATGCATTCATGTTAATATAAAAGTATACCTGGTACATTTTATCATGCATTAGAGATTTTAACCAGGTAATCTACACAGCATCTGGAAACCTAAGCAGAGGCAAAGTCTGCTTTAACAAAGGCACTGTAACAGTTCACCTTCAGTGAAGAACAATAATGCATTATTAAATTCACTTTTCTGCTCAGTGGTTACACTTAGCTGACCACAGCAAATTTGCTCTCTGCCTGGTCCTCACAAGTTGGCAGAAAAATAGATTCTGTCACATTTAACGGGTTTAGAAAATGACAGGATGCCTCTTTTGTTTTAACTATAAACCATAATCTTTCAGAAGTAAATATAATTACAAATGCCTTTGGTCATGTCATTCTTAGGACAGATATTATATGTGGGTTATCACAGAAGCATATATCATCATAACTATCACTAATAAATGAAACTGATACCACATATCAGAAGATCTATGCTCCTTTCATTCTATATAACATCATAATTCTTATCATCTAATAAAAGTTATTTTGAAATTTTATAGAGCAATGAACATTATAATATCTTATGTTTTGTTTTATTTATATTTATATTACACAAATTGGGCTATTTGGTCTACCAAAAAAATATCATATTTAGAAAAATCACTTATTACTTTCTAGAATATTGCCCATGATAAATTGGAGTAATTCTTTAAGTCACTGATTAAATGATCACTAAGAAGAATAAAAATCTTTGATTTTTTATCTAGTAATCTCATAAAACTTTTCTTTATACACACATATGTCCTATTCATACATGCATTATAAAGTAAATGGTCTGTTTCTTACTTTAAGTTCTGTTAAATATAAATCATTATATTTTATATTATATTTATTATCATGTTTTATAATATTTTTCATGAAGTAGAAATAATACTCTGTAATCATGAAGTATATTATTCCCCTATAATTATTTTTATGTGCAAATAATGGTATAAATATGTGTGCATAATAGTTCATTGATTGTATTTAAAATATTTAATATCTACTTATTCTATAGAAAATTCACTTTAGAATGCTTTGCAACTAGAGGCAAGGGATTTACTAGCTAACACTATCTTAAACAAAGAATAATAGCTACCTTAGCTGTTACTGAATATTGGTTATTTAAGAAAGTATTTTTATAGTTGCCTGAAACTACCTTTTATGGACTCAAACTTTCTTTTATGTCTCACTTAATTTCTCTTAGTGATTATGTTTTCTTTTTTAACTGACATGGCTTACCATAATATTTAATTATTCAAATAAAATATATAATACCTTGAATAAAAGGTAGGTGTTAGAAAATATCAGTTAAAAATGCATTACTTAATTAAGATCTTAATTAACTTTTTTCTTTACAACACGCATACTGGATTTTCAATTTATATACATATTTTATTCTATAGATTATATTTTTATATATGAATTTATTTATAGCTTTTTACATTATATTATTATGATAACCTATCAATTATTTGCTGTCATTAAACAAAGGTCTTTTGTCATAGTTAAATGAAAACAATGTAATTGTTCAGTGACATTTTTAGATGATGTTAAAAGTTAAATTTTTTATTTAAAAAACCTTGAAATTTGTTTTTCAATTAATTTTAATTATGCTGATTCTATTGGTTCTAAGAATGCATTATTACAGTATCCATGGAGTTTTTAAAGCATTTAACATCTTTTAGCTTAACATGCTTTAAAAACATATTGACATTTATGGCAAAAGCACTGATCTTTGTCCAGTTCTTTTTTCCACTTTACAAACTGAAAAATTGTATATGGAGTATAAAAGATAAACCTGTTGTATGAAAATGAGAAAATATAGCTTCTCCTTAATTATATGAGTTAATTTCATACATGCTATAAATTTCTTTATTTGGTGAAGAGTTTTAATTATTAGCCATAAAAAACTGGTAGAAAAAAATAAAAGTGTTGATAGATTCTTATTGATTATTGATAATATCATTATAATGACTCTGAACTTTCCTCTAAAAATTATTCCATGATAAATAAATAATAGCTCTCTTTGGGAGATGGTCTAAACTAATGAAAGTAGGTTTATTTCATGTCCAACCATGACCATGATTCCTGGAATATTGTTGGATTCAGTCCATGAATGTTTGCTATATGAATGTTGTAACAGGACAAATTTTTCTATAAAGAGAAAATAAAAACTAAATCTAAATTCTAACTTTAGAGTTTCTTATTGTATCTTCTACACACTATAAAGAAAAGAATCATAAACCAGTCGATCTCTAATAAGGAAAACCTAGAATTTAGCTATTTAAAGCCTAAAGTCGGATTCAATTTAGACATTAAATAGGCATTTTAAGTGAACTAAAAGATCAGTTATTTGTATTACTAGCAACTATTTCAATTCTATGAAGTCTCTCAGGATAACATGGATTATAGCAGAATGAAACATATATATGAAATAAGAGATTGGAGACCCTTGAGAAGTAGGAATTAATGGTAAAAACAACAACAACAACAACAACAAAAAACCAGGCTGTCTCCAATATTACTGAAATACTTCTCTCTCCTTTTGCCTGCTGCCTTAAACTTAAATACTACACTTAAGTTGGGATACAGCATTAATTGATTATGTTAGAATGTGAAGGACTTGGGATCCCCATTAGAAACTCAAAACCAACAACAAAACAACAAAAAATGTATTGTCTTGTGTCTCTGAGTAATGTTCGGAGGACACCCTGGTATCAGTACATATCTCTTATCAGAGTTTTTCATAGAAAAATAATGCAATTTTTTCATCAAATTGAATCCTAATGAAAATGACACAAACCAAAAATATGAATCAAAATAATTAGATGATTAAAATAAACAAAAACTACAAGAACTGCAATTCAGAGAAAAGCTACAAAATAACCCCCTGATTTTCTTCTATTCATATATACAGACATGAATTCTTGATTTCATAACTCTGTGCCAAATACTTTTCTAAGTTATGAGTAGAGTATCTAATTTAAATCAGTGGTTAAGGAGACACATTGCCCATAAATTGTACACTGGCTTTGATTTGGATTTTCTTTTAGATACATTAAGGAGAGAGAATACTGATTTTGAGAATGCAGCACTATTCACCTTCAAAAATCCCCCCTTGATTGCAAGGCTACATTTATGACATACATCACATTCAGTCGTTCATCCTATCTGTAAATGATAGTGAAACTCAGAAAGGCATTCCATCTTCAGGTCTAGGTTTAAACAGACTATTTCTGCCAAGAGTCCCAGGAGTTCCCAAGAAGTGCCACATCTTCTTATCATGGCAGCTTTCATAATATTAACCCTTAAAATGATATTATCGTTTAACATGAAACCATCCCATAGCATGATATTGATTTACTGCATGTATTTTCCCTAGAATTTCTCATTCTTAACAGTAAAGCAATGTACACAACTGCCTATGA